>NC_083472.1:11910000-12040000 GCF_030014155.1 Tachysurus vachellii
AAGAAGATTAACCTGATTCTCATATAAACAATAACAAAGGGAATCTATCCAAAACACCTCAGGACTAGTGGATTACCGCCGACCAGTCTATTGAATTCCACTCATCCATTTTCAGTCACTAGGACCTTTTTCTTTCTGCAGTACCGTTCTCATGTCTGCTTTACAAATGAACTAATGACTAACATGTAATGCTTGGCTGTTGTTAGAAGTGGAACTACATAAAATATCACTTAACATGGTGATAAGACACACTTAATCATCAACAGGCATCTACCAACGGCCACCTCAAAAGGTGAACAAATTTTTCTATGCACGGTTGGTTTCAAACGGACAGAAATCAAAAACAGGGCTATTTTCTATTCGACTCAAGATAACACCCCAGCTGAGTATATCCATTGATTTCTGCTGTATAATTTACGCTCACTTGTGAACAGCGATGGAGCAATTCCTCAACAGGAAAAAGCTCTAAACAAAATAGTCTTTGGCCAATAATCATCATCAATATGCAGTTATGAATGAACACAGTGAGGAATGTTCAATATTGCAAAAAAAAAAAAAGAAGCATGTCTTTAGCTTGTTTAACAACTGTATTATGCATACTGACAAAATGAACAACCTTTAGACCGTTTAGATAAGGATAACTAAACAATTTTATAAGAGCTGTGGCATTCATAATACAAATGAACATTATTATTATTATTATTATTATTATTATTATTATTATTATTATTATTATTATTATTTAATAAATATGAGTTCATTTTGGTGGATATAAATGAGTGGTAATTATAGAAAGTGGCTGTTTTGTAATCTCCAGGTGTAGCAACCCTAACACTACTTTTAAAAAATCCAGGCATCGCAGGAGAGAGATACGTATAAACCTTTTTACCAGTACATTGGCTTTCCATTATGCAGAACGAATGGAAATCGAATTATTGGACAATTTTAATCGGTATAAAGAAATGAATTATTTTATCTCTGATATGTGTTATTAAAATTATACAGGAAACCATTGGCTTTCAGTGTGAGATTTTCTTTATCTCTGTTTAAATAACCTTACACAGAATTTTAGGTTTTGATAAGATATCACAATTGACATTGAGGAAATCATTTGATTTTTTGTAGCGTTTCCATTAAAATATTACCCCTAGTATGCTAGGTAAAAATAGAAATACTTAAAAATAATAATTAAAAAAATGACAAAACTACAAATACAAATAAAGATCTGAGTCTCCTGTCACATGAGACCTAAACCACTATTCTGGAATGTGACTCGATAAGGAAATTCACAGCAGAAATTCCATTTTTTTAATCTCTGGGAAAAAGTGTGCTGGTCCAGAAAGGTTACTGTATACTGTATGTGAGCAACATTGTGTTGGTAGATAGGTTAAGAAGAGAAGAAGCCTTTACCTTCTCATCAGGTATGCTCTGATGCACATTTTCCAGGTAGCTGCTGATGTTGTCCACAGTGGTGTATCGCAGAAGAATCCTGGCAAAGTCCTCCTCACTGATGGTGGTCATGCCTTTCGAATAGGCAAGGAACTCAATCTCAAGGACTTCTGTCTGCAGGTTATCCATGAATCTGCAAAGAAAAGAAGATACAGACACAGTGCTGAAAGGACATGCCACCACTAAATGAGTTGGACCCTTAAGTAAATGTCTAGGCCAGCTTCATGTGCTTCAAAAGGTGGTTCTTTTTTTCTTTATAGTAAAAGTACACTTAGGTCAGTGTTTTTATCT
This sequence comes from Tachysurus vachellii, assembly GCF_030014155.1. Taxonomy (NCBI): domain Eukaryota; kingdom Metazoa; phylum Chordata; class Actinopteri; order Siluriformes; family Bagridae; genus Tachysurus; species Tachysurus vachellii. The sequence goes on from NC_083472.1 coordinate 11,911,741, forward strand.
GATGTGATTTTATGACTCAGAAGAAATACAATCCATTAATTTACATCCATTGATATAAGGTGATATAAGTGCTACAACCAAACAGAAGGAACTGCATGATGTATATATGAAGAGCATAACAGAACTATTTCTTTACAGAATTATGAAAGGAAAATGATCCTTATCTTATTAGCTGTTTACCTGTAAAAGTCCTCAAAGTTCAGTTCAGTTTTCCCCTTTTTTCCAAAGAAATGCACCAACAGAGTTGTGTCAGCAATATTCTCTTGTACATGCTGTGAAGACAAAAGTTAAAGAAATTACTCAGAAAACTCTGATAGAGAAGGCAATCATGCCATAGCATGTGGTAGGTTTGGCAGAACAACACATCCATGGGTTAGGAAACCTTTCCACAGAAACGGAACAGAATTGTATACTGCATAAAGTGCATATCTTCTTAACAGAAGTCCGTGCCTCACATCCTTGCTTTTGACTCTCTGAACGTTGGGTGTTTAGTTATTTAGGAAGCTATTTATGAGGAGGTGATACATGCCAGATAGCAAACAGGGTCTCATGCAAAAAAGTAAATAAATAAAAAATCTGCACTTTAGTTTTATCAGTATTCTTTCCTTATAACCTGGATCTGTTGTTGATGATGAGGCTTTCCCTTTTAGCACAAGCAAGTCCCATTGCTGCAAAATATTCCAAAAACTAAACTGTAAGCACACTGACCTTACTAGTCACTAGATCGCAAAGCTCTTAGCAAGCAATTGTATACAGCATTTGAATGATAGATTTAAATGAAATTATTTCTGGTAGTGATCATGGTCTTTATAAAAAAAAAAAATCACTGCAATGGAATCTTAAACCATGTGGAAAATACATGAAAACTAAACTACAGAGAAGACAAAGATATTGATATGTACAAATAGAATCACATGTTTGTACCTCCACCAGATCTGAAAAGAGAACAATTCTTGCACCATGCTTCAGCATATCCCAGAAGCTTCTGGGTTCAAACCTTTGTTGTTCTTTTGTAAATGCCTGCATATCAAATGTATAGCTGTTAGCACCCTGGAAACAGTCATTCAACAATAAAATGACTGGAAAATACATAGTGTCACAAATTCACAGGCTTCCATGTTTAGACAGAAGGGAAAAAATGTTTGTAACTAAAACAATATTTAAAACCTTTTAACATCTATGACAAGGATCATGACAGGTTATAATTACTTTTTTGTCACCATGCAAACCATGCAATCCATGGAAAACATGCACCATTCCCAAATACAAAGAAAACAGTAAAAAATAGGTTAGTAGGCTGTTATTATGTTTACTGGTATCTGTGAAGATTAACACACAGCACAAATATGTATTCTCTGTTTTTTTTTTAAATCATCTCAGGTAAAATAATCATCGTGACAGTTCAGAAATAACAGAAACATCACAGAGCTTTAATGAACTCACAGCTACAAATCTGGTTACACACCGATGACTAAACAGTGCTCCAGTATAATATGTTAATACTAGGAACTATTTTTTTTATTTGATGATCATTGAGGGGTTACATTATGTACCCTTGTCTTTACAAAATCCTAGTTTTAATCGCACCATGAAAACAATCCTCAAAGGTCTGAATTTGTTTGGCTGTGTCTTAACAATTATTTACCCTTTGACTTGTGTGATTAGTGCTTGCGATGCCACGTCCCTGAACTTGAAGACTTGTGCTTTTGAAATGTTAGCTCATGTGCAGCAGCTTGGTTTGGCTCGTGATCTCAACATGATCTCATTCATCTTTTAGACTATTTTATTGACTTTTATTTATCTTTCTTTCAATCTGTAAGGCAACATATTTTCATGAAACAAACTGCTCTATAATGTTTATACTGTGCACATATTGGCTGTCTTGCATTACATTATAATCAGGAGTAGACCTCACAGATAGCCATTAAGACTAATTTATGTCAGGTGAATCCTAGGCACACATACAGTACTCTTAAACAAAAAATTTAAAAATACTAGTGTTCCTTGTCCGTGCTGAGACTGGTTTTCACTTCAATGTTAGCTATGACTGACACATGGCCCTTCATAGTTAGACTATTACAAAAAGGTAATCTGAGCTTGAATACCACTTTTCAAGTAACTGTAAAAATAAAACATGGGGGTCCAGGAGGAATGGTCTGTCTTTGGGTGAGGGCCTTTTAAGCGAGATCTGGGCAACCACGCCTCAACGAACGCCACCTGACAGTAGACGAGTAACATAAATCATCTGGTCTTCTTTTAGTGCTGTCGCAGACAATGGAAACATGTTTCAGATTGCATTTGGCTAAGATCCATTAGAACACATTGTCTTGCCTTTCTGAGGCAGAGCAGTGTATAAGGGTCACTTCCTTTGACTTTACCTAAATGTGACACAATTCTTGGTTAAAAAAAGACATCCCTCTAGACCTGTCAGAAAACCTCAATAATGATGAAGCAGGTCCAAGTTTGTTTTAAATATCTACCTCAACTCACTGTTCCTAGTACAAACATCACATCACAAAATTAACATACACCAATCTGTGTGACGGACACATTCATGCAGTACAACAGGCATGCAAAGACACAAGCCATGCAAACATTTACAGGTTTTTCTTTGTATTCAGATACATACAGCTTGGCTGACTGAACCTTGGTATCCATACAGTTCCACATTCTTGTAGATAACATGAAAGAAAATGAGAATACAGTTCTTCTAGCCATTTGTTAGCTTCCATAACATTTAATATTACATAGTGATCATGGATGAGTTGGTAGGTAATATTACTCCAATTGCTTGTTTAAACTTGGTTAACTTCTCAGCCTTTCAGCTGAATTGTGAACTGTGAAAGAATTTCTTGTTTCTCTTACCACTTGTGATGAGCTGCCAGTCTCTCCACCTCTTTTGTCATTTTTCTTACGAAATATTTCCTCTAGCTACAGGAGAAAAGTGTTTTATTTGACATTTGCTTATACACGTTGAGATAGTTAGATAAGAATAAACAAAGGGAAAACCTACCACCAAAAACTCCCTTTTGTCGACCATTTCATTGCCATCTGCATCAAACATGTTGAAAGCTATCTTAAATCCTGCCTGAGGCTCTAGACATTGACAAAAAAAAAAAATTAACATTGATGCAACCAGAATAGTATAACATTTAAATGTTTAAAAATTCATACCATTCATTGAATGCTCATTCATACTCACTTGTCAAAATGCAAAGAAGAAATAGATACTCTGTATATGAGATGATGCCTGAAAAATATATAATACATCATTCTTACGTTATATAAGATTAAGTATTAATTAATGTCTCTTGAACCCAGATTGTAATTAAACTAACTCAAAATCAAACTACCATCTGTCATTTCGAACACAACATCCCTCCTTAGCTATTGATAACATCTAAGGGGATTCCCTTCTTAACTCCTAATTGTTTTTTTTTTTTTTTTCACAAATAGAGACAGTTAAACTCCAGTAATCAGGCTGGCCACAAACCCAAACAAAAGCAGCCTGAGTGCCTGGCTCCTGGACCATCCTCTGTTTGTTTTCCTAGGTGTAAAACATTCTCAAGTGATCTGTTGCTGATTGGGCATGCTTGATGTGGGGTGTGTTCTTCTTTCAGGACTGCTAGTCCTTTTGTTGTGCAAGAAGCGAGAAAAGGAAGAACAACTGTCAGAATTCAGTCAGGGAGAGATTTAAGGAAAATTGTTGTGACCGTTGAAAGCATTCCCAAGCTTTTGTTTGCAGGCAGAGATAGTGACTCAAGCACAGATAGCTCAGGGTGACTGCTTTAAGGGTTGTGGGAAAGGATGTTAGTATACACACATTTTTTAACAAAGTGTTTAAATTAATCAATACCTAATACTTAACTCTCATTGGTTATCTTTACATTTTTTAAAACTGTATCTTTACATTTTTTAACACGGATTCTGTGCTTCTTTAGAAATTTATTTGAGTGATCACACTGGTCAAAAGTGCAAAGATTATCTGCCACTGCAGTAATGTTGCTGAATTTGTCTAAGAAACACATAAGAAGCTTTTTAAAAATCTGTTATTACATGATAAAACCTGACACATCTACCAGTAGCTGTTGTTGTAGCCTCAAACATGTGTGGCTTCATGTATTTTTGTAAATACATTGCTTTACTAGAGAAAGTGTATGTGATGTATGATGTAGGGTTTTTTTTCTAAGTGTACTGTACACTTTAAATCTTTATGTCTTAATCAGGACAAATCTTTACATGTCAAATGATATTCAAGGAACTCATTTTTTTATTTCATACAGAAAAACTGCCTAGTCTTCAAAGATGTCTTCGTGTATTTGTAGATTTGGATATGAATCGTATATTTTAACTGTACAAGCCAGCCACAATAAGACAGCTGAAGAGCCATCAAAGTAGGTTTGGGCCTGTTCTGTGTATGAAGGTTAAACGGTTTTGCAGACATCCAGACAAGAACCAGCTTCAGTCTTGCAGGAAGAAACTGAACCCATATGCTTGAGAAAATTTTGTCAGAAATACAAACATTCTCAGAAATGATTCACACAAAGTGTCAGTGTAAGCAATGTAATCCAATGCCATTCTTAGAATTCATACTATCGTCCATGATGGGGAGCTGTCAGAGGGACAAGTCTCAACACTGCAGAGTTCGAACAGATCTCCTCGATGTCTGACACAAGCTTTGTTTATAGATCAAGTCATTGTCTTGTAAAAGACATTTTAAAACTTACATGTAAAGCGGTAAAGTGTTCCTTCATACTTTAAAATGGCAGTATCTATCTATCTATCTATCTATCTATCTATCTATCTATCTATCTATCTATCTATCTATCTATCTATCTATCTATCTGTCTGTCTGTCTGTCTGTCTATCTATCTATCTATCTATCTATCTATCTATCTATCAAGAAAGACAAACAGACAGACAGACAGACAGATAGATAGATAGATTGGTCAGGCGAGGACAGACGTATGTTGCAGATTTGGATACCATGTCTTCATGGATCTCACTTTGTGTCCAGAGGCTAATGCTAGATTAGGTTTGGACCTCTTTATTCAGATTAAGGGAAAATATAATTCTACAGCATACAAAGATTTATACTTTAGGACAACAGTTTGTAGTGTGATGGTCATGGTGTCTACATAGTTTTAGCCATATTATGTAGATACTTTACTGTGCAAAAGTCTCATGTACCAAACTAATTTTGTTAAAGATGATTATTTCATAACTTCTGCATTATTAAGTCTGAACGAAACCATTTTATATCTTTTATTATATACAGAAATTTAACAAAGAAATATTTCAGAGAAATGTTTGTTTTTAAACATATTATGTAACTTTTTAGACAAAAATCTAATGAAGGCTGCTGGATTTTGTAAACAATATTTGGAACAGTAAATGTGACAGATGGAGACTCAAGTAACCATTAACAGCTGATTTATTTACAACACTGCACAAATCATACCTGAGACAACTAATCAAAAAAGGGCAAAGGGTTGTCAGAACAAATATTTCATTTTTCATTTTTTTGCACTTATATAGTATTTTTATGCATTATGCTGTTGCCACACGATTGATTGATAAACAGTGATCATGTTCATTTTCAGGGGCTTGCAGCGATCATTGCCTGATCAGGATTGCAGTACTTTAAATTGTTCTACTAGTTAATTGTTATGTTTATATGTGTTTATTCTAAACAAATATGGGCTGACAAAAATGTAGAGGCAGAATCCACACACTATGATGACACTGCTGCCATTTCTACTTCTTACAGAAGGAATCAATTACAAGCATGTTCATAGAACAGATAACATAACAGATACAAATTAAATTAAACGTTTAAATAAAATTTTAGGGGGCACGGTGGCTTAGTGGTTAGCACGTTCGCCTCACACCTCCAGGGTCGGGGTTCGATTCCCGCCTCCGCCTTGTGTGTGTGGAGTTTGCATGTTCTCCCCGTGCCTCGGGGGTTTCCTCCGGGTACTCCGGTTTCCTCCCCCGGTCCAAAGACATGCATGGTAGGTTGATTGGCATCTCTGGAAAAATTGTCCGTAGTGTGTGATTGCGTGAGTGAATGAGAGTGTGTGTGTGCCCTGCGATGGGTTGGCACTCCGTCCAGGGTGTATCCTGCCTTGATGCCCAATGACGCCTGAGATAGGCACAGGCTCCCCGTGACCCGAGGTAGTTCGGATAAGCGGTAGAAAATGAATGAATGAATGAAATAAAATTTTAGAAATCTCGTATACAATTGAGAGCTTTTTTTTGCCAAATTCATTACTGAGATTTATTAATGAATAGAATTTAATTAATTATTTAATGTTTTTTAATTAAATTAATTAATGTATCAGTGGCCTCATGTAAACATTTGCAGCGTATCAATAGTATCAAGCACAGTTAATGTATATAAGGAAATTGGACTTAGACTTTACCAATTGGCAAACCATTTCTTCATGGAACTCACTTTTTGCAAAGGGGCAACATAAATCCACTGCACAAAAAGTAATTCTAGACAGTTGTGTTCCTCTAAGATTATGGTAAAAGTTTGATGACGGTTGAGAAATATATTTATATATAAAATAATAAAATATATAAAATATATTTGGTTGTAAATAATGTCATGAGGCGATAAATATTTTTTCATTCACCAATTCGAGATTCACAAATCTTCACAACTTTACTCAATATACATATTATGAAAGAATATTACATTCATCATTAGATGTCCATCTCCACACTACTCTAAGAAGACTCCACAATTCTCCTGTTCAATGAATCTACATCCACTACTATCTGTTATGTGACTCACTTACTGAGATCACTGCTAACAGTGGATCAAATAGCATGTAAAAAATTGTGAAGCAAAAATTATATTGCTTAAAAAATTCTGGTCAAACTGGATTACAAAATAAACTTTTTAAAAAAAGACAGCAGCTTACTTAGTAAATAATCTATCTGATTTATTTTTTAAAACTGCCTTACTGAGATTACTTCAGTAGCTCACAGTAATCATATACAAACCTTTTTTTGATTTCAACTACAGCATGACAACTCAGACCCTCAGGTATAAAGGCTGTTTAAGCACTTACTAATCAATTCACTTGAGTTATAAATGCTTTCCAAATCTCTGTGTACATTTGCTCAGCCTTCAAAATGTAAATGTGAATATCCTTAGGAGAACAAACATATACAAGTATTTACGTGTTGTGAATCTTCACCTTTTTCATTTAAATTCCTGAAAAGCCTGGATGATCCTTTCCAAACAGGAGGTGTATCTGAGAGAATCTTATCTAAATCCTTCAAAAAGAAATGAACATTCAAATAATCTGTTAATGAAATAGAAAAATTCAGAATAATACCACTACATTTTATCATACCTGTCTTGTCAGGGCTCGCCAAAACCTTTTTTCTAGAAAGAAACAAATAATAGAATTGTATACATTTCTACACAAAAAAAAGAGTTTAATGAATCTAAATCTACCTTAACATGGTATGCAAACATGGTTTAATGTAGTAACATTTTTTGTCTAAATATTAGTCTAGTTAACATTATCACAAGAGATTCACACAATCCAATCTTACTGGATAATGCTGTAAACTCAATTCTGAAGGGATAGCAAGGCTGTGTTGTTGAGATCCACCCAAGGGGTCATAAAATGGATGACTGAGTTCATGCATTTGTCCTCTCTCAGCACTGCAACTACAAACATGAAGCTGTTCTCCATGCCACTGCAAAATCTTTCAAAATTATTGACCCTGCACCAAAATGCAGGTGCATTTTCTGCTTCTCAAAGCACTAGGGTTCAAAGCACTAAAAGAACACTGCAATATGCCCATAAACATAAATCCATATCACAAATATTATGTTAAAAAAAATAAGTGTAACGCAATAGCAAATATAAAACAAAACCACCAATTAATATAGTTACTTAGAGTGTTGTACAGTATATACTGTTTGCTTAATTCAATTCTTTATGCTTAGACATTCTATGCTCAGGCTTTCACAAATATGCTGTTACAGCACACTACCTTTATAGCCATGACATAAAACCATAAACACCATAATGCCTTTTTGCTGAGCATGTGCCTTTAGCCATAATGTGGCTGACACAGTGAAGCAATGTGCATCCTTTAGATTACAGAATTATAGATTTTAGTCTGGATATACCAAGCACTCTCAGGCAGGAAAATACACAGGGCAGAACTGTATAAAGTTTAAAACTATTAGTTGCCTTTTTCTACCTAAGCCTGAGGACACATAAATTCCAAGCTAGTCTACATCAACCTAGCCAACATCTCACCAGAAGCAATTTTGAAACCATACACAGTCCTTGATTCAGACCCAAGTCAGGGCCAACCAGTCTGGTTTTCTCTCAACCCCAGAAACTGGACTAGACAAAGTCAGTGGCTTTCTAATATTACAATAGTGTTTAAATCCACAGTGTGAAAGAACCAATCAGGGTGGAGCCCTAAGAGGAGTTAAAATATCCCAGGTATAACCTTTCTTCAATAATATAAAAATGCCACTGTATAACAGCATCTAACAATAGTGTATAATAACATGTGTACAATAGAGTTCCTAAATAAATGTAATCAAGATCAAAACTACCAACCACACCTGTCTTGATGTGAATTTCCACCACAGGTAGGTGCCTTCAGAAAGATGCCATAGAGCTCAAATCCCTTTGGGAATGGATTTTATAGGGTTTTCCTATCAGTCCTTAAATAAAATAGTGATGGAGATAGCTATCCAAATACAGATAATATGGCTTCCTATATAATGACCAGTCATCATGACCTTTCAAGCATCACCTGTGTGGTTTTCTTGTATGAAACATATCTAGTTGATTTCAGTTACATTCAGTCAGTAAGACAAATAAGGTTTCACATTATTTCAATCAATGGTCTCTTCTAAGTGCTAAGGTGTACATTTTTAAAAGTCTACAGTTTTAAGACTGTAAATTCTGTGTGAGTAGTAATTTTTTGTGCTTACTCTTTGGCTCACTCATTGTAACCGACTCAATGAAGTCCAGTGGTGTCATGTAAAGCTGCCCTTCATACTCCATTGAACTGAACAGACGAAATCTGTGCTCATGAGCTGACATTCCAATTTCTTCATCATCAGCTGCTATCTTCGTCTACAATTTAAAAAAAAACCAAAACAACAACCTCAGATTAAAATCTAGTCATCAAAACAATAGACATAATGGTGAGATGTTTATGAATGTGTAATTCTGAATTCATGCCAAATTTATATGAGGTTAGATTGTATCTGCGTGCCTCTAAGACTTATCATACAATAATTAACACACCCAAATACGGATCAATTCTTAATGTTTACCAAGAAAGAGGAACCATATTGTGGCTCATTTACACTGAGCCTGAGCTCACAAGGACAGAGTTAATGTCTTTTCCAGGTGGCAGGCATCCAGGCCTACTGGGCACTAGGCAAACACCATGGGAAGGTGTGCCTATGCTACTTATTATCCACATCAAATGTCAGCTTTGCTGCCAAGGCTCAGTGTCCTGTTACCTCAGCCCTGTATTCCTGCATCTCAGTTCAAAAGTTAAGGTTATGTCCAGTGCCCTTATCCCACCTCAAGATAAGAGACCCAAGAAATAAATAAGCACAATGTAAGTGCAATTGCAATATATTAGCCACAACCAACAAGAACAAAACCTGTATGGTTTAATGATCCAACAAATCAGTGATGGTTCTTTTGACAGCAGTCCCCCACAGATTACTGCTGTACCAACTTGTCAGAGACACTTGTGCCAAGAATATGACTAGAGCACAGCCTTGTCTTTTCATTCTTCTCTAAGCACAGTAAGGACTAAGCCAGTAGTTCTCTTTAGAGCTTTTACCAGACTCTTTTCTTGTGCTGTTTCACAAACAACATTTAAGAACAAATGAAGAACACTCTAGTGTTCTCAGAGTGAAGTGTTTTGGAAGCCTCTCAGCTGTTGTGTTTCTCTTAAGCATTATTACATGTGAACAACAATAAAAACCCTTAAGATTTTTAGATGTAACCTTACTTTCAATAAGTGTATAAACCCTAATGGTGCATATTCAACACAGGCCTTTTTGTTGCACATAGTAATCCACTAAGCAGTTAAATAAATGTGTTTGAAGGTGACATTTTATGCATGAGTAAATGTCTCCTTGGCTATGTACATCCTATTCGAGGGCGGAGATTTCGATTTCAAAAATTGGATTTCCTTGTTTTCAGCACCTCTGTATAGTGGAGAGCGTCAGTGATATAAGTCCCGAGAGAACGGCTTGTTTACTTGATCACACTGTAATGAGCATGTAATCACGTGCGTTAAATATAAAAAGGTGCCCTTTTCCAGATTTTCTACTCCGTACCTTTTCTCTCGCAAACACAACCGGGACTGCGTGGATCATCTTCGTTGTGTCGACTCCTTTCATTGGGCAGTGGTGACACACAGCTATTCCTCCTACCGCGATGCACAGCCCTGTTACAACCCGTCGCGTGGAGATTTTCCATTTGAACGATTGAGTTGTGCACAAATAAACGCCAGCACCGTTTTTACAAGCGTTTATTGTGTTTATTAGCGTGTTCAACCGGCGTGCGGCCGCCGCCATTATTACAGTGTCACAGTGGTCATTGTGAAGCGACTCCTCGCGAGATGTGCTCGTGGATTTAGCCCAGTCCAATCAACCGCGCACATTCAGAGTCAAATAAATAAGGCAGGTGATACGCTTCATTTCCAGTATTTCTTACTATTGTTGAAGGCTTAAGAGATGGGTGCAATGCATTTGCACTTTTCAGGTTTTCATTTAAAATATATGTTCTACCTACGGACTGGGTATTTGGAGATGCTGTGATTTTGTAGCGTCCTGTTTACAAACGCAACTCACCTTTCGGGCTTATACACACACACACACACACACACACACACACACACACACAGGGAGAGAGAAAGAGAATGAGAGAGAGAGAGAGAGAGAGAGAGAGAGAGAGAGAGAGAGAGAGAGAGAGAGAGAGAGAGAGAGATGCACATAAGCATAGACACGTTAAGTGCGAAGAGGAAACGCTGTGGTAAGGCAGGTCTCCAATGTCAGCACCTCCCACCAGAGCCCTCCTGCCCCGCTGTGCACCTGCCCTGTGCTCACACAGCATAAACCACTTCCAGCGATCACGCACACACCCACAGCACCAAAGACACACGCACACACCTTAAACCAGAAGTGGGGCTGCTGTGAGTTTTGCCCTAGAGGTGCGTCGGATTTAACAGTTGCCGGACTAAATAGGTTACTTCCTATTGGATATAATTCATATTAAGCAAGAGGTGTCATATCAAATGCATGGAATTAATTTGAAAGTGAATAATTTCGTGTGCAACTGACAGTTTAACCGCAGTTTAATTAAATTTCCTCATCGGTGGATATTTTGCATCTGGTGAAGTCTGCCGCGGAGTATTAAAATTGCATCTATGCTTCTTGCCCTGCACACGGAAACTGTTGAATCGTTGACTTGCGCGCTATTCTGAGGCTGTGGGCCGCATGGATCGTATGACCGCGTGGCTTTAGGGGTTTTGTGCTCGGCTCGAGGGATGGCGGAGGTGGGCGCGCTGCTGCAGGGCGCGGAGGGCGCGGGAGCCACGAGCTCGCTCCTGTTTCTGCCGCCGCTCGCCGAGACTCTCGCGCTGCTCGGAGATCAACGGTTTCCGGCCGAATGGCTGTCCCGCAGCTCACCGGCCGACCTGGTGCACTTAAAGGGCATCCTGAGGAGGAGACAGCTTTATTGCAGAACCGGTTTCCACCTGGAAATCCTACCGGACGGCACAGTGCAGGGCACGAGGAAAGACCACAGCCGGTTCGGTAAGGGAAGAGCTATATATTTTTAATCATAACAATAAAAGTATTCATATTCCATAACATTACAATCTATCATGTCCATTTATTCTACATATTGCTTATACAGAATTTGCATGCATTGCCTATACTTTTATAATTATGTATTGCACTGCAGTAATGCACAAGTATATTATAACACCTGTGTATCATTGAAAATTTGACCAACTTTATAATTTAAACAGAGGCAGTGTATAGTAATCATGCGTAGCTGGTATTTCAGAACAGCTTACTCACAATGTGTGACTACACTGTGGGCTTAGACTGCAGAGTACGTACTTAGAACAATTGATTTATTCTTCTCCAGGTATTTTGGAATTCATAAGCCTTGCAGTTGGATTAATCAGCATCCGAGGAGTGGACAGTGGCCTCTACCTTGGAATGAATGACAAGGGGGAACTTTATGGCTCTGTAAGTATTCCTTAGTTGGTTTAGGTGAATAGTTCCAAGTTCAGTTTGTGTGTGTGTGTGTGCATGTGTTTGTGTGTTTGCATGTGTTTGTGTGTGCACGTGTGTGTGTGTGTGTGTGTGTGAGAGAGAGAGAGAGAGAGAGAGAGAGAGAGAGAGTGAGAGAGAGAGAGAGAGATATTCCAGGTCAAAAAAGAAATGTGAAAAAAATAACAGCTTGATTCTTCTACATGTATTAAAGGTTCTGCATATTTGTACTAGGGCTTTATATAAGGGTTCATTTTTCTGCCTTTCATTACCTTGCAGGAGAAACTGACAGCTGAATGTGTCTTCCGGGAACAGTTTGAAGAGAACTGGTACAACACCTATTCCTCCAACCTCTACAAACATGGAGAGAAAGGAGCACGCTACTATGTGGCCCTCAACAAGGATGGAACACCACGAGATGGGACAAAGTCAAGGCGACATCAGAAGTTCACACATTTTCTCCCTAGGCCAGTAGACCCTGATAAAGTACCTGAACTTTACAAAGAAGTTTTAGGACACAGTTGAGACAAGCAGCTTGGTGTCTGAAGAGGAATAGGCCTGTTAAGCCCTGTTCTAATCAAAGGAACAGAGGATATGGATGGCATCTAGTAACCAAGATACACTCGCCAGTGCCACAAAGATGACATGGGTTATTGCGTCAGGAAGCACAGACCAGAAATTATGGTAAAGTGCTCAGTCCTGGTCATTTTTCGAAGTGCTACTAGATACAGAAGGTGTCCCAAAGTCCATGGGTCTAACTAAAACTACTTAGCAATAGGCCTGCTGCTGAAGAGTAAGAAGAGGAAAGGACATTTATATGACAAGTCCTTTAGTTGGTTTATTATTGACTGGCTTTGGAGTAAACTGAAGGAACACTACTTATGTGATGTGCTGATATGTCAAGATTGAAAGCTGTGGAGAACAGAACACATAAGCAGGATATTATTTATACAGTTCACACTACATATATTTATTTTATGTATTTATTTATTTGATAATATATATATTTTTACATCTAAATGTAGACTTATCTAATTAGATACACTATAGAAGGTGCCTTAAGCTTGCATAAAATCAGATGTGCTCATAGAAATATGACTTTATATTCTCACTATGATATAAGTACACTTGTGCATTTTCTTTTCAGACATATGTAAAATGGTTGATATTTCTATATCTATATCAATATGATTTCAAGAAGGTTCAAAACAATTTTGTGTCAATTCACTATAACACCAAGAACAGCAAATCAAAATGTTCTTTTTTATAGGATAGTTTTTAAAATGCACGTACATTATATAATCTTCCCAAGATTTTATCTGTTTAGAAACATGTCATCGATAAATTACTTGAAATGTTACAGATATAAAAATAGAAATGTTCCCTTTTTGTTTGCTTTCTGTGACCCTAGTTATTCTATGAACAGAATGTCCAGCACTCATCAACTTCAAAGCTCCTTTTAGAGACCTTCTCATGTAACAACCTCCCAATGACAAGATCAGGGTGAAATAAAAACTCAACCTTAGCTGCAGTCTAGTGGTTTGGCAGTCTTGTACAAAAGGGGTCAACCTGATAAGTATTAAGCCGTCTCTGCTGACTATTTCAGAACAAAAAAGCTTAATATAACCAGTTAAGCACATATCAGTAACAAATGGTGTCTTACTGAAATATTAATCATGAAAGGTAATCATTTGTTTGGTCAGTTTTTTATTATATCTGTGACATATGGTTTTATCTGTATTGTCTGAGAATAACATAAATTGTCTGTAACTGCAATTAAACCAACTGTCACTTAGACAATATGAGATTCTAATACCTGAGGCTCACCTTTTTCTTACTGTGTTTGAATGGCTCAATGAGCAATTTCCACAACAATGAGCAAAAAAGCATATCAAGCTACAGTTTCCGTAATGCTTGGATGAATATTTGTGTCGAAGCATGAAAGCTGTGCTGTGTGATCTCAGCATCTCTGTGATGGTGAGCCAGAGGCTGTCATGACAGGGGAGTCGACATGGTGCCAACCTTTATGTGATACTGTGGGATTTTCCCCTGTAAAAAAACTTATAACAAGGATCAGTGTATGGAGGCGAGAAAGAGACAGAGGGTAGAAACAAAGAGAGGTTCACACTATAGGGCCCTAAATGGGCAAATATTTCTGACAATAAAGTTCTACAGCTATTTATAAAGGTTTGACTGTCAGGTATTATAAATTATTTTTAACAGTATCATCTACAGTCTATACACCCAAGTACCCTTTTTCTAGTATGCATGTTAATATTTATAACAAAGGATCATCTTTTATTTCATTGCAATCATCTTTCATTTTTGTACCATATTGTATGGTACAAATATAATGTACCATATTGCTTTGTGTGTCTGGGTGTAACAGAAACTATCATATTAAAAATTCAAATGTTGAGGTATTCGATTCCAGCTTGTCAGATGGGTAACATTTCTCCAAATGTCCAGAAAAAGGTCCAGCTGGGCAAGAACTCAGCTAAAGCTGGGAGTAAATTTATCATGTTTGATACCTGATGCTATGAAATACTTTTTGGCACTTGTTAACCCGGTGTTTTGGAGTCTGTCTGGAATGAAAATGATGCCTTTGTCCCTGTAGCAGGTGGTCCAAGGCACTTTACAGCCAACATTTAAATCCTTCATTCATGCCCTCGCTTAGGCCTAACTCATGCACTTAATGGATGCGCCCTTATTTTCATCACTTCAGATGTGGCCCAAAAGAGGTCTGAAGGAAATCCAATCAGAGGTGTATGTGTGTGTGTGTGTGTGTGTGTGTGTGTGTGTGTCTCTCTCTCTCTCTCTCTCTCTCTCTCTCTCTATCTATCTATCTGTCTGTTTTCTGTTTTCTCTATCTTAGCACTTTAGTCACAGTGCAGGTGTTCCTCTTAACATTCTCCTGTGTTTGTCAGCTGTGAATATGAGGAGGGTGTGCACACAGGCACATGGAAATGCATGACTTTGTTGTCTGTCCGGATTACAATAAAGTATAATTCATATTTTTGCAGACTGACCACGGAAGAGCCCTGGGCATGGGACTAATACTCACCTGCTGATTTAAGCAGTAGATTCTTCTAAAGATAGGTATCTGTTTGCATAAGGGTGGTGTCTGACAATACACACAGCAAGTATTTATTTAAAGCCCTTTAAGAGTAAATTACCTCCTTAAAACCAAAGTACAATGCAATCCTGTTTACATGGCTTAGCACAGAACACTGTTGGCCTGCTGATTTGGTTAGGAAATTCATAACATATATTCAAGACAATAAAGGGATTACTTAAATACAGAAAAGAGTGATTCTTCACTATGCCTTGTACATCAAATGTCATATATGTTTTTGGCATATCATGCTTGAGCTTTTTTATACCGCTATATTTATGTATTTAAGCTCAGTATATTTATTTTTCTTGACTTTAATGATGTCAGGTGCATTGGGAGTGTTCCATCTGTTATTTTCATTGCTATGGAGACCTTAGTAAGATGTATAGCATCCAGCCAATGGTTGCATGTTTTGGAAAACCTCTGGAGCGCCTATGGTTAGAAACCATTGATAAACACTTCTGGTGTTGCTACATTTAATGAATGTTGATTTGGTCAAAATTGTGAAAGTGTAATTTCATTAATTTCATTAATTCAGTAATTTCACCTTTTTAGTCACATGTAAAAACTTTAACACATATGCACATATATATATATATATATTTGTATACATGCACATTTGTATATACTGTTTGTACATACACATACATACATACATACATACATACATACATACATACATACATACATACATACATACATACATACATACATACATACATACATGCATACATATATACATTAATATATACATACATGCATATATACATACATACACACATGCATGCATTTATACAAGCAATTTAGAAAGAAAACATCAAAACATTAGAGAAAACCCAAATAGCCATGTTTTGAGTTTCTCCCTGTAGACACACAGTACCTCAGGCAATGTGCTTTATTTCTTGAAATGGATAATCCTTCACCACTTTAACCAAACTACCCCACATCTGTTGAGCTCCCATCAGAGTCCAGCTCAGAGCCTTTGGCCCATGAATACAAGGTGTTAAGCCAAAAATTAGTTCTTGACATTTGGGCACAAATAATTGTGCCTGAAAGCATGAGGCATCAATTAGACTTTCAGCACTGTGACAGGTTACCCCTACAGGACACATGATTAGAGCTAAAAATACATAAATGTGCCAAAGATTATTTGTTATTAGATTAGAACATCTTTTTTTGACATTTAGGTTTATTATTATTCCAGACCTTTTGTATAAGAATGTTTTGTGTTGATTATTTTGGCACTCTTTTGATCAGTGTTAAAACCACTGTTGTGTTTTTCGTTTAATTTATTCATGGATTTTGTATGTCGTTGTATAATTTTTCACATGTGGGAATTTTTGGTGAGATTGCCTGAAGGTTTCAGGGCTCAAAATTCTCTTTGATTTTCTTGCATTAGAGTGACTTTTCCCACAGGGCTCTCCTTTTTAAGGGGTCAGAAAAAGGTCAATTGGTTAATTTCCATAGTTTTCACCTAAAACATTCTTCTGGCACTTGGGAGTAATTCAATCAGCAGACAAAACATGGTATAACATCCCTGAATAACAAAAGAAATCATTAAAAATTGATTTTGTAGCACAGCAGGAAAAAGAACTGTGGTAAGCCACTTCAAATGAGTTCATCTATGTCCAAAAAGTTAGGTAGGGACCCTATAACTACTGTATAACCTTTCTCAAAACAGCATGTTTTTCGGAGATCAGTATTATTTGATGTTTATATACATGATTCACAGGTGACTAGAAAAATGCTTTTTCTAACATGTAGACTTTGATCAAATGCCAGATATGCATGCAATTGATGTAAAGGTTAGTCCTGTTTGTTGGCACGGACTCTGCTGAACTGTTTGCCGAACCTGAGAAAGGTATGCACATGATACACTCACTGCTTCCAAGTGAAAGTGGAAATGTGCATTGTTACCCATAAGTGAGGCGGAAAATTGCTAACCCATTTGTCATTGTGCATGTAGAGGTCAATCAATGGATTCTTTCATGACAAGCTTACAGAATTCAATGTTCTTCAATGGCCTCACCCCTTTCACACCTGGACTGCCAGGTAAAATAACAAAACAAGAGGTGAGAAAATAAAAGGGGGTTTAGTCAAGTTTGGCTTTACACACAAGGAAAACTGATAGGTTAGAAGAATGTCCTGGGTAACTTAGCACTTTAACTGACTGCCTCAGTTCAATTCAGAATACAAACTCTGCCCACCGACAAAAAATAATCAGGGTTTACTTTTTCATGCAACTCAGTAACCTCCAACTCATAAACTGTGTGAGACACCCACATTTTGCTAAGCTGAGGCAGCATGGTTTGTTATATATATTAGAGTAACCGGAGTAAGCAGCTGATTGCAAGCATGAGAAAACATGATCATAAATTGTGATGCTGTTCTGTACATGCAGCATATACCAAAGATACTTTCTACATAATAGAACAAGGTTCAACCTGAAATATTATTTTAATTTTAAATGCAATATTACGCTTTTTTTTTGCTGCATTTGCTGAAATTGATCAATTAAGTATGTTGGCCTTATTATTGATCAAATACAGATTAGATTTCTTTATAGATCTCAATTTAATTTAGAAAAGATAGGCAAAGATTTCTGTTGGCATGACTGATTGCTTGTTGTCTAAATGCAAATGTCTTTGATTGTTGCAAATAACCTTTTGAACCTATTGATGTCTTATTGAAAAGCACAATAAGCATAATTGTTTTTACTTTTCAGTCAGTTTTTTAATTGCCTTATACCATAGTACCCACTGTTTCACTGTTCATGAGTAGAAAATGATTTTTTAAAAAGAAATAAATTTTGTCTTCCTACAATAGACTTAAATGTACCTATCTTGCACATTACAGTGAACTTTACAGTCTAACAGTCTATTCTATTGCTATGGTTTTCAAACTAAACATCAATTCTGGTGTCCACAACAAGATCACTTAACAGTAACACTGACCTCTATAGTGTGCGTATAGTGAGGCTCCACATGATGGTTTTTTTTTATTTTGAGTTGTACAGGATCACAGTGTGAATATCAAACAGAGAGGCCACCTGTCAGTGTGTGCAGCTGCAATTAAAATGCACTCATGATGTCCCTCTATATATAACAGCACTGAGCATGATAAGTCCCACCAAGCATTCAGAAGTGTTTGCAAGTAGCAATAAGAGTAGGGGTTATGGTAATGGGGTTATAAGAATTAACAAATAAATAAATTACAAATATGTACTCTGGATAACATAATACCCTGATGGGTTACAAGCCATAAAAGGTAAAATGCATGTGGCCACCTGAACATCACATCCATATGTGGGCCTTTCTTAAACCTTTCCCACAAAGTTGGAGGCAACCATTGTATAGAATGTCTTTGTGTGCTGCTGCATTAAGGTTTCCCTTCATTGGAACGGAAGTGGAAGAACTCAAGTGGTCTGCACTGTGCCCTGACCTCAACCCCACTAAACACCTTTGGCTCACTAGGCCTCCTCACCTGACATCAGTGCCTGACCTTACTAATGCTCTTGTGTCAGAATGGGCACAAATCCCCACAGCCACGTACCAAAATCCAGGCACTAGAAAGCCTTCCAGAACAGTGGAACAAAAGTAGTCTCAAAAGTATGGGTTAAATCTGAAATGGAATGGACAAAAAAATCATATAGTGAGTGTGACAGTTAGCTGTCCACAAACTTTTGGATGTATAGTGTATATTTTGTGCACTGCATTTTCTCTTCTTACCAGTTTTTACATTTCAGCCAAGCCTACTTTTGTGAACTTTATATAATACCCTACAAGTCCTTGGCATTTGTTCAAAATGAAAATAAAGACATTGCAATTGTATGTCAGATGCCAAACCTACAATGAAGTCATAGCCATGAAAGAAAATTCTGAATGAAAGTGAGAAGACAGCACTATTCCTCTCCAAACTGTTTTTTAAATGTCAGTTATCGTGCCGTCATCTTTTTTTAATGCAGGTGAGACACAGGCAAGAAAGTGTGTTAGACAAGATTGGCCGTGAAATTGCACATCTTCTTTGTGGCAGATTTGTCCACCTGGAGTGAAAACTAGACTTGAAGAGACAAACTTCAAACAGGCATTTCGGCACAACACTAAACCACCTCCATAGTAATTTGGAAAGCTTCTGAGGATAGGAAATCCCCTGGAAGAGAGTTGATCATGTCGTATAGAAACAGGGTTGAAGACATTACAAGAATAAAGAGCACCTTACAGAGATCTTATTAAATTAATAACTTCATAAATTAATCAACAGCATTTTATTACACTTTCAAGTAAAGGTAACCTTATTGACACTGAAACAGGAGTAGCATAATATTCAATTGGTATGGTATATACACCAAACCCAGGGCACAGGATGTGTGGTATATATACCTAGTAAAATCAAAAATGTCAGGAAACATGTATATCTAAAAAAAAATTCTAAATCACCTTCAAATTAAACTCAATTGGGTTTCCCATTTACTTGTAAAAAAAAAAATGCCCTCAGGCTAATATACTACTAGGAAAGTTTATGTCTGACAAATTTAAATGACTCATGTGTACCAACAGTTTATCAAAGGAGTAATGTTCATAAGTACTAGGTATGTTTTGCATGAATGTTCAAAACAGATTCTCCTGCCACAGTGACAACTAAAGCGCTAGTATTATATACATCTAAATACATAGTAGTTTGTAAGTAATTAGACAGGGCAAACTCAGGTTAAATTACTCCTTTAATTTAAGCATGTAAATGTTTTTCTATACTGAACGAGCCTTGTAGTAACCACAGTCATCTAATATATACTTGATTTCTACAATGACATAAGCAGTTTAAATGGCTATTGAAATGTTTCTGTCAGTGTGTTTTAGATTTAATGTTACATGGGACAGTTGTATCAGGTATCAGTTTTCAAAAGAACAGTAAATTAATGTAAAATGAATCAGTTGTTGAATCAATTTAAGAAGCAACCACAGAGGTGAGTTTAGTAACAGCTAACAATCTGATAGCATGCAGAGGGTATCTCAGAGGGTTCATCTCTAGATTCAACTCAATGATAATAAGGAACAGAGAGGCTATGTAGTGTTTTGCCAAAACATGTAGAAAAAGCCTGTAGTTTAGCCCAGGCAAATATTAACCACTACCATATTGTTGAATGTAGAGAACAAATAAAACATTCAGGCATCAATACAGTTAAACTGGGTTAGTTGACTTTTATGTTAATGATATTATAATGATAACAGCAAGTAGCAAGATGGATTAAAAGCTCTGTAACGGGTGCTTTATTTAACAGAAGGTAAAACACTATTTGGTCATAAGTATATGGACACCTGATTTTGTTTTCTATAGAAGATTTGCACTGAAATTAAGGAACCTGATCCAAACATATTTGAGTATTACAATTCCTCCATGCACAAAGCAAGTTTTATAAGATATGGTTTGCAAAGGTTGGTGTAGAAGTGATCTTCACATAGCCCTGACTTCAACCCCACTGAACACCTTTTGGATGAAATGAAAGGCTGATCATGCACCGTGCATTTTTGCCTAACATCAGTGTCCAGCCTCACTACAGTTCTTGTGGCTAAATGGGCCTTCAAAACAAGGTGGAATTGAAGGTTGATAAATTACAGACCTCACAAAGCATCAAAGGAGATTAAAATAGTAGATGCACAGTAAAGTAGAGTATGTCTGACAAATTTCATGCAGCCACATGAGTTACAAATAGAAAGAGTACTGTTTTTCATATTATGTTACAGTCCTGGGTCTGTTTCAAATAAAATTGTATGTTCTTAACTTGATTATTAACAGTTGCCTTTTGAAATTAGTAATTAAGTACAATTTATTTTCATTTAAATACATTTTCTAATAAGCTAAATTATTGTATTATTGTTTAATAATTGAAATGAACAGCTTAGCACTTTTATAAAATCCAACACAAATCTAACAATTCTTTGTTGCATGTTGTACGAAAGAGGCTTTTTTTTATCTTATCAAACAGCTCATGTACAGAAGTTAATCAGTGGAGTACAAAGGGGCCTTTATTTAGGTGAAACCTCCATGCTCTCCAATATCAAAGGCAGCACAAGCTACCACAACAAGATGCTACACCAGGTGATAAGATATATGCCATGTGACATATGAAGGAATGTCTGCAGTGAGTGATGGTGAATTAGAAATCTGAGATTAGGATTAATTATTAAAGTCGTGGGGGGGGGGGGTTACGGGTTTCAAAATAATAACTTGTTTTTACCATGAATTGTAAAAAAAAAAAAAATTTAAATCAAATGATGATATCAGACCAAAATATGATATTTTGTGGTGGGTAAAAAAGGAAGGTGTACGTTTATACTAGAAGGGTACTTGTCATCAGCCAGTTTGAATTCATAGCTTTTAATGTGATTTTCTGAAACTGTAGCTGTGTTTAATTTAGAAACATTTCTCATTCCGACAGTAATTGATAAATATAAATAAACATATAAAAAACGTCTCCAGAAGTCTATAGATGACCCTTAATATAATATATGTTAATGATTGGCTGCACCATTATTCTGAACAGTGCAGACCATAACTAAATCACATGTAGAGTAGAAAAAGTGTTCTGAGATCTTGGACTTGAGTTCTGGACAGTTTCTGCTTTGTACTAGAAGCTCTTGTGGAAACTTGCCACTAGTGAAGAAAAAAAGGAGTTCATAGGAAGTTAGCTAGAAAGGTGAAGTTTCATAACTCCATTTGTGAGAGATCAGTGTATATTGAATAAGAAATTTAACCTGAGTAATGTGCACAAACCTCCTTTTCTGCCATAGTAGTCAGTTTGAATGAATCAGTAGATAGGATTTGTGCTATCCTTTGTCATTAATAGTTTAACCGATTATTCAGATTTACAGATTTTATTTTATATTATATAATATACAAATAATGTAATATATAATTGACTACACAGCCTTCATAATGCTCTACTTTATTTGCCATTAAGGCATTGATTGCTTTGTGAAAGGGCCATTATTTTGTACAGGAGGAAATGCTGGATCAGGGTTGCTTCAGAGAGGTGCAGGTGCTTGTTTTATTGCAGTCAGTCTAATCTTAGGGTCATCACAGCGCTGCTGTCAAGCAGTCGGCCATCTTCCTACCACCTTGTCACAAACCTGCAATAATAAAAAATCTCATAACCCTGATGGACAGATGGGTCTTCAATTGGAATAAGAAGAAAGGAAGAGATAGAATTTCCCAAAATGGATTCAAAGTGAGATTACCATCAAATAGTACAATAAAGTATTCAAGCACCAAAGGGGAGATTGGCATTTTGGCAGCTTGAGGTGGTCTAAGCTGACAGTTTCCTGGATATAAATAAAGTTACAGGCAGACTTTATGTAAACAATAGTCTTATGATCACACACTCAATTCCAGAATGTAGAAAATTTTATTTATTTATTTGCATTTAATGAGATGACAATTACAACTGGATGTACAGACAGAAAACAGATGAATGTGAACAGAGGCATAAACTGTGATGTAAATATGTATATTTCTGTCAGGTTTACTGTATCTTTATATTTACTGGACAAAATAATGCCAACAGTGTATTTCCAACATTTCCTACTCCTCAGTCCTCCAAATACAGTAATCTAGCAACTCACATAGACCAAGCAGAAAATAAACAAAAAAAAACATACTCACCTTTGTAAGGCTCATGGCAGATGTGTAAGAACAAGCAGATCAAAGTTGAGCTCAGAGTATATTAAGGACCTTTTTTGAGGATCTGAAGAGCTCAAGCCATGTTTATCCATGCATTCCCCCTGTCACTGTCAAACAAAAGCATTTCTCCCCTTTAAATTGAAGATGGGAGGAGGTGAGACCAAAGATGAGCTTCACCTATGGTGACCGAACATAACAGTCAACAGAATTCATAGCCCTCAGGCAAAAGCATGCTACGGTGTATTTTGTCACTGTTAAGGCATCACATATTTGTGTTAGCATTTTGGCAGAAAGTGACAATGAAGGAAAATCTAAACAGGAAAAGAACACCTTTCACATCTAAGTTCGTATGCTGAGCTTGAGCTTTGTGGATAACATGATGTCTTAGGAGAGTTAACAAGGGATAGAACATGTAGCAAGCACTTACTAAGGAATCCTGCTCTGTCAACAGGAAAAAGTTATGCCATGTTCACAAGCACATATACTATTCCATTCTGCAGCATACTTTGTGCACCTGAGAGCTTAACAATGTCTAAGTTACAACCAGAACAAAAGATTCCTTTATGGCAGCAGCACTCAGGGAGATGACAGCTATAATATTGGCTTCAGTATATATAGGTAACATACTGGGTAAGAGGAAATAACCCTTTTAAGCTTGATGTTGATGTCCGCTGTCATTTCCAACTGATAACACTGGGTTAGTGTGTTTTCTCAAGAGCAAGAGAATACACAGGGTAACATTATAAGGTATTAGAGTTGGGTTATGCAGTGTAGATAGGTGACGAATCTCACAAAATTCCTGCAGAGTGTCTCATAGAATTATTAATAAATAATAATCATTTGTTATTTAGTATTATCTGTTGCATGTTTCGTGGCAAAGTAGAGTGTGGTGCAAAACTAATAAGATATAAAAAAAAAAATAAAGCTTATAATTTAAGTTTTTAACTGTACCTGTAGAGCACAACAGCATCTTAAAAAACTTCTCCTTTGCAACATATTACACAGGACATTTGAATGCAAATAGGCAAGGTTGTTTTTTGTTGCTGTTATCTACTTTTAGATCCTTATACATAATAAAGTTTATCCAGAAACCGATAATTATTAGTGGTCTAAGCTAACACTTTCCTATATAGAATGTTGAATAAAGGAGTTGTGCTTTATTTTGTCTTCCAACTAGATTTTGAAAGAGTCACTCACTGATATACAGCACTGTGTAAAAACTGATTGTGTGGAAAAAAGCTTAACAATCTGCTAATCAATGCAGACATATGTTCTCAGGTAACACTTCAGGTCTAGTATCAATGTTGTCTTTTTATGTTCTTTAATTTATGCAGCATGATTAAAATTATGTGTGCTTATAAATATGACTCTATCCTCTCTATAGTGCCCTTATATTTATTCAATTTAAATATATGATTTTATTTTGACATTAAATCTTATATAATAATAATAGATTATTATTAGCACAAGTGTGCAAACTCATCAGTTTCCCATTTTTCACTTAAGTCTCTTCCTGTCAACCAAACTGTCAACCAAACATGTCTTTTTTTCTGCCAACTATTCAGTTTTTAAAGTTCCTGTGTCAGGATTATGGTGGTGGTGTGGGAGAAACAAATATAAAAAAACATCAAGGATGAGGTTCTTTCATGATACTTATCATGTTCTATCACCATATCTAACTGACACAAAGTGCCCCAAGATCTTTGTTTGTCTCTCTCTTTGCTTCTGCCAAGGAAAGCTTGATCTTCTGTATCTTCTGTAGCTCATATCATTTTGCCTGTATTCCTCCATGAAGATATTTGCTTGGTGGTCCACTCATTACGTCTGAATACTCCATGATGATCCTTGCCTTTATCCATAGATAATATCTTTCTGTTTTCACCTTAGTTAAAAAACAGAAAGAAGAAAGGGTTTGCCATAGATCTTTAGAACCACACACACACTGTCACGCTACCTTTGAAAGGACACTGAATGCCCCAGATTTTTAGTTTAAATTGGTCATTAAATGTATTGACAGAATAGACAGTGTAGATTCCTATCTTACAGATAATTTATTATTTATGCAGTTATAATAAATTGATATGTTTCATATGTTTCATCACTGATTGTCCATTGTAGTCTGTATACATGTGTCCATGTGCTGGAAAAATGTACACATCACCTATAGACATGGAAAGCTTCACGCAAAGCTATTCAGCTATTCATTCTGTGTTGCATCTTTACATCTGTGATAAGAAAGTGTGAAAGATTCAACTACCAATACACATTTCAAAAGGAGACTAAACCTACATGCTCATTAAGTATCTTCTAATGGCACCTTGACCTTCTCATTCAGTCATTCATGTATGACACCCAAACAATATTTTATCAATTAAACTGTGGTAGCAGTGAGGTATTTGTTCTATTGACTCTCATGTTGTGTCACATGAATGCCTCACAAAATATAGGCTTAAGTAATAGAATTTATTGTAGTCTTGTAAACTTATATGTAATCTTCTTTTTAAATGCCACTCCATTTCTTCACAGATATAACATTATAAATTCATTCATTCATTCATTCATTTTCTACCGCTTATCCGAACTATCTCGGGTCACGGAGAGCTTGTGCCTATCTCAGGCGTCATCGGGCATCAAGGCAGGATACACCCTGGACGGAGTGCCAACCCATCGCAGGGCACATGCACACTCTCATTCACTCACGCAATCACACACTACGGACAATTTTTCCAGAGATGCCAATCAACCTACCATGCATGTCTTTGGACCGGGGGAGGAAACCGGAGTACCCGGAGGAAACCCCCGAGGCACGGGGAGAACATACAAACTCCACACACACAAGGCGGAGGCGGAAATCGAACCCCCAACCCTGGAGGTGCGAGGCAACATTGCTAACCACTAAGCCACCATGCCCCCCTAAAATTATAAATTACAGTTTTAAAATAAGGTATAAATTGAAACCATATATTACCATTCAGAAATCAAAGAAGAACCTGAAATGCTGCTGCAAACTCACTGAGCTTTTTGACTTGGTAACATGTGCATTGCAACAATATAATAAAAGCAATCAGTGTTTGGCTCACCTCCAAAATACATTTTTGCTCTGTGACTAACTTGTGTGTACATGGATTTATCAGGTGCTACATTGGGAAACCCCTCTTTTGTGCCAAGTGTTTTAAATACCAAATATGTTTCTTTAAAAAACAGAGCATTGCTCTAGCAGTAAAGCCATACAATTTCATCCTGCCTAACTTCAGGTTTCAAGTAAAGTGTGCCTGTTGGCAGCATTATTTGTTCATTCATTCATTTTCCTTGCACCTTTCTTGATGGCATGTAGTGGCAACAGGTTGAGATCAGTGCAGAATTATCTATCAAATCAACACAAATTTCATCTCCTGTAGGATCTGCACAAGCACAAGAACAAGCCCACTCTGAGGTATACAGTGAACTTCACAGTTGGTTCTGGGTCTACCCAGTGGTCTCTTTCCAATGGGATGCCCATATTGCCAAGATTCTTACCCTTATTTACACTGCCTTTACTCTCAACCTTATTCTTTCAGTCACTATCTACAGCTTGTGACCATTGGTGAGGATAGAGAAGTAGGCCTGGGAAACAGAGAGCTTTATCCTAAAATCTAGTACACCTCCAAAACCAGTACAACAACCAATTTAGTTTATCAATCTCAAGTTCACTTTTTACATGACTCATGAATAACATCCCAAAGTACTGCAACTTCACCAAGGACAAGGTTTCACACTGGTTTTCTTGTGAAGAACTATGTCTTAGACTTGGAGCTGCTGATATTTACCCGCTCCACTTAACACAGGTTCAAAACACATGCTTGACGCTGTATAAAAAACTTGATGACATGAATGCAAACATAACTCTGCTCAAACGAGAGACCAGATTCATGACATATTGACCCAAATATCCCATTCTCCTAAAGCAACTCTCAAATTGACAATGCACAAATTGGATTAACATACTCCAATTACCCTCTCACAAATATTTGCAAGTATAAAGAGGTGGTCCATGGTTCCACAGCCTGGTCAAACCCAGAACTGTTTCTCCTTGACGTTCTTCAATTATCAGATGGAGTGTCCTCTTCAGTCCATAGGCTTTCCTCTGAAGACTGAATAGCATGATTATAGTGCCCATAATAGTGACCTGAATGGTGAATCATAAATGTAACTATTTTTTAAAATATGGACCACCATCCCTGTAAAGCCATAGATGTCCATGCAACATTCAAGAGGCATGTTAAACACACAACCCAACCCTGTCCAGTGCCTTCAACATTTGATCATAAACAAATCTCATCCACCCCTACTGCCTTGCTACCATGAAGTGTTCTAACTTCCACAGTAACCAAAGCCACAAGGATGGAGAACAAAAACACCTGAGATTACTTCCAGCTGATGGGTGTGCATGTTCTTGGAGTTCTTCAACATGCCCCTTCCAACATTTAATTTAGCTCAAGTCAAGAAGTCAAGATTTTCCAGCATTTTTCTAGTAAATGTTGTGCATGGCTTCTTTTCCCCATCTTGTGGTCCAGAATAGTTTTCCAGTACATTATTGAGGCCCCTGCTTGTGCAACTGCTTTTGCTGCACCCTTTCTAGCTCTATCATTTAAATCAGGAGATCCCTCTGTGTGCATTACTCTGAACTTAATGGTTTCCCTCACCACTAGCACCTCCTAGGGCATTGATAGATTTCTATCCAAGCTTCTTGCTGTTGCTTCTCCAACTGCAGACTTCAACATGATCCTTTCACTTTTAATGTCCCCCAACCTCACTAGGTTAAAGGGAGAAGAGGGTCTAAGAGGTGGAAGTTGAAATTAGTCTTGCATGCCTCTAATGGTAATTAGAGGCATGTGTGACATATCTAACTCACCAGCAAATGGTGGTTATTTGATGGCATTGCCCCTCTCTCTACAGAGTAGGAGAGAGACCTCCCCCAGGACAGACGAGCCTCTATGCTCTCTTTTGTGTGTGAGGGGACTTGTGTAATTTGTCACATTTGAAAGGTTTTGAAGGTAGAGGTCAGACAAAGAACAACAATAAATACCATCCATTAAAGATACAATAAGAAAAGTACCCTGAAGTATACCCTGTGAAGCTTCACCTATGGGTGGTGTCTGAAGGGGAGCATATAGTAACATGGCCAGCCACATATTCTGGACAGGTTCAGCCGAAGATGGTGAAATTGAGACAACTTGTGTGCCACCTGCAAGGTGAAATGTGAGGGGCAGGTGCAATATTATTTATATATTTGATTATACATTATTATTATTATACATTTTTTTTTATTATTTTACTATTAGTATTTCATAATGAAATATTTTATATATATATATATATATATATATATATATATATATATATATATATATATATATATATATATATATGTGTGTGTGTGTGTGTGTGTGTGTGTGTGTGTGTGTGTGTGTGTGTGTGTGTGTGTATTCTAATGTAAATGGAAATACTTAAAAAAAAAATGTTTAACCTGCAGAATGCATTTTACCCTTTTTCTTCTCAGATCAGAGCAGTTTAAATTACAATGATGTGGTCTACTGAGTGGCAATTTATAAAGTAAACTGTTTTCTCTACATATGTTTAACCACCAAAAAAATAACTCCCCATTAGAAGTAATTGGATAGCTAAAAATATCTGATTTTTTTGTGTCAACCTTTGACATGTTAAGTTTTTCCTGATTTTACTAGGGGGTAAAAAGAGGAGGAGGAAGAGGGGTGTAACCTTCTAACTGAAGTGAAGTGCATCCTGAAGGATTACAAGAGTGCAGTGCAGAGGTTTTTTATATAAGCATGGCTGCAGGCTAGCTGGGTCACAGCCCACCCATGGCAGAGAGGAGCTGGGTCAGGCAAGGCAGCAATTTACTAATGCTTCTAAACACGACTGCTCTTTTAACATGTAACCTCAAAGGCATAACTAAATATCTAAGGGCCACACTCACTCTATCTGTAAATGTTTTATGAGGACAAGCAGTAAGTACTTACATAATTTATCTTATACACTGAAATGGAGTTTGGAATTGTAAAAAAATAAACGAAGTGAAAGTTGTGAAATGTTATGTTGACTTCTGCACATCACTAAAATGCCATATAACAATAGATTCTGAAAGTTAATACAGAGAAATCAGTAGGCTATTGAAAGTTATGATTCAATGGAATCAAGGTGCTAAAATAGAATCTTAATACCCCAACGCTGACTCGCTAAAGCAATTGTTAAGTAATCTTTGTTTTGACTATCAAGGACCAGAGGCAGATACAGTATCTATTAAGTATGGGTTACAGATCTGGGAGAGGACCCTGCTTACATAATACTTTAAACATCTACTTTGTCTATGAGCAGCTATTTAAGCATTTTAAAAGAGATGCTAAGAATATAACCATAATTCTTATAAATGTCATGATGGTTCCAGTTTTATTGTAAGAGGATAGAAAGTTACCAAGACTCCACTAGAAACCTAAGTAGTTAAGCAATAATAAGAATATCCTTCAGATAGCTTCAGACCTTAGTATTACTCAGATATACTCAAAGAGTTTAGATTAATAGAAGAGTATATTTATATCTTATTAAATCTAATTATATTATTGTCACAGGGACTTGCAGAGTAAATAAGTAGAACTTTTTGGCCCAAGCTCTGCTCATCATCAAGGCACCACACTGTAGTGTGTTTACTTGTGTGGTGATGCATAGACAGTAGAAATATTCTCTGGGAGCCACTAAGGCCCTTACAGCTCCCTGAATTCATGTCCAGTAGTCCTGTCAGTCTGTCAGCACTGCTGTCTCTTGTGGCCTGAGATTAAACGCTCCCAGCCGAGCTGTGAGGAAAAGTGGTTCTCCCGCCCCTTCAGACTTATGTTAAAAAAAAAGGATCAGACTGTGGGTAATTTTGCTACAGTCTTCTTTCTCTGTTGACTTCAAAGCCCTCTTTGGTGGGGAAAAAAAGAGAAATGAAAGAGGGGGAAATGGTGTTTAGTTGTGGGTAGCGACAGATCGACATTCTTGAGTGTCTTCCTGCACTGTGCTCATTTAAGCTGAATCCAAAAATCCATATCTCCAGATACTGAAATATTACATGGCACTACAACACATACACCACATATTATATTGTAAAGTTAAGTAAAACCTTCCTTATATATTAATATAAATAAATTATATACTGTACAGTTGGAAAAAAAAATCTTAGGTTGTTCCTATTAGAAAACCATACATGTATGTATAGTCAGCACACCAGATAAATCCTTATATATACAAACATCACAAAATGTATTACTTCCGGTTGAAATAAAGAGTATTTGTTTTTCTCTCAGATGGTTGATTCAGCATTACAAGAGCTTAGACTTTCCTATGTCTAACCGCAACTGTAATCTTGCATAATCTTTAATTATTAAATACTTTGAATCTGTAGAATGAGGAAATGAAAATGACCACCTTGCTCTATTAACCAGGCTCTATCTTCAGGCTTACAAGGAAGTAGAAATCATTAATTTCTAAAAGGTCTTTAGATTGCTGGAAAAAAGTATGTTTGAATGCTTGTTGTATTTACTTGACTAGACTGAGATTAAGAAGATTCTCAAATGTAGTTTTCAAATGTTCAGTCAGCCACACTCTGTATATTTTGAGAAATGCATCCAATGAAATGTTATTTGTGCATGCATTCAACATCCAACATGTACAAGTGTGTGCACGTGTGATGGAAATGTTTGACAGCGGCTCTGCCTCAACAAATTGCTTTCGAGATGTGCCAACACAAATGTATTTAGCTCTGAGCCCAATAAACCATGACAAAAGGAATGGGATGGTTCTCCTGGGTTGGTTCCTCCTCAATGTTTTCTTTAAGCCACTCCCTAATTGGGACAGATCTGGAATGCATGGGTTACAGTCAGCATTAAAGTAGCTGTGACGAACAAGATTAGCTGCAATCAGTGCGTCCTGATAAATCTATGGGTATTTAAGCAACTGTTATGTACCTTTTCTCAATGTGGATTCATCTACTGTGCCTGAGGGGATCTGTAATTCTTGCTGTGCTGCATCATAATGATCACACTCTAAAAAGACACTGGAGAAAAGCAAATCTTGCCATGCTATGCTTCCTTGCTTGCCTTACAATGAACAATAGCCACCTCAGAAGAAATGGCACTACTACAGAGAGACGCTTCTGAACATGAAGATGAGAGAAGAGGAGGCAGAAAGGCAGAAAAAAAAGAAATAACCATTATCCGAAGACATGTTCTATCATGTCATAGAGCCTGTTTTCTTCAGGTAAATCCCTTGGTGCCTTGTGCAGAAAATATTCAGGCCTTGTAATAGAGATGGGAGCAGCAGATAAGAAACAGGGCACACACTTATCCCCAGCTGAAAGAGTGTGAGAGAAATACTGTCATTTATAAAAGAGAGACGTCTTGATTCTTCGGCCTTTTGCCAGAAGGCCAGTCAGGACAGCAACAAAGCCTAGCCCTATATTTTTGAGAGTGCATTACTATGTGAAGTGATTAACTTGAAGTCCTATGAAATTATAGCCTTTTTTCTATGTGAGGGTGCCCTCTGCTGGCCACAGAAGGCATTTCATGTTAAAGTTAAAAGACGATACTGGCATTTTTAGTATTGGATGAGGGAGGCACGGTGGCTTAGTGGTTAGCACGTTCGCCTCACACCTACGCCTTGTGTGTGTGGAGTTTGCATGTTCTCCCCGTGCCTCGGGGGTTTCCTCCGGGTACTCCTGTTTCCTCCCCCGGTCCAAAGACATGCATGGTAGGTTGATTGGCATCTCTGGAAAATTGTCCGTAGTGTATGAGTGTGTGTGTGTGTGTGTGTGTGTGTGCCCTGCGATGGGTTGGCACTCCGTCCAGGGTGTATCCTGCCTTGATGCCCAAATATGCCTGAGATAGGCACAGGCTCCCCGTGACCCGAGAATAGTTCGGATAAGCAGTAGAAAATGAATGAATGACACACGTTTTATCATTCACGCCACTGCTGCTAGTTTAGAGTTTATTTGATATTTTAAATGCATATCTTTCTGACGTCAACTAATATTATATTTGCACAAACGTTTCATTATTTCAACCTTCCATTGAACACAAGAACTGCAGCAAAGAAAAATAAAGCATATTTTCATGGCCGGATGAGTTCGAATGCCTTGCTAAGGATTATGGTCTTCAGGAAGTTGTCAATGTTTATAATGCATAAACAGCTGAATAGGTTAAAAGTTGCTAAAATTTTGCTAGGTGATTGCTATAATATTTCAGTTGATAGCTAGTTCACTGCTGTGTATTTGTTACGATATACCACCTGGTTAGTATGATATTCCATTTCATTGTTAAGTGTGTGTGTTTCTATAGAAAAATAATCCAACTGGGACAATGTTACCCCCTAATCTGTGCACAATTTCTAGCGTTGTAATGCAATCCTGATTGGTTACTAGGTGTTGTGGGTGTTTCATAGGCTAAACCAGTTGGTTGCTGGGTAGTTGCTAGGTTAAGTCATTTGGTTGGTTGGTAGCTACTAGTGTTTGGCTTAAGCCTAGGAATAAGAGCAATTTTGAATGTCTGACTTCAGTTCAAAACATATGTGTCAAAATGTAAATGCACTATAGCTCCACCATTAGGCAGGTTGCACTCATCCAACTTGCTTGTGTTCAGCTATGGAGTTCTGCACTACCCCTTAAACAAGTTTTACAGTATGGTCTGCACATCTACATTTACATTTACATTTACAGCATTTGGCAGACGCCCTTATCCAGAGCGACATACATAAGTGCTTAAATCTCTAACATTGGATACATTAATGCTGGCTCACTAAGTTACATACTTAAGATACCATGAGTTTAAAACATTTGTTCAAAGTTACAATGAAAAAGTGTCAAAGGGTGTTTTTTTGTTTTTTGTTTTTTTTTTTAATGCAAAAGATAAGGAAAGAAGTGCTAGTTGAAGTGTTTCCTGAATAAGTAGGTCTTCAACCTTGAAAATAGCCAGTGACTCAACTGTCCGGACCTCTAGGGGAAGTTCATTCCACCACCTTGGTGCCAGAACAGAAAAGTCTTGTACAGAGAAGTATGCTTGCCTCTTACCCTGAGAGAGGGTGGAACCAGTCGAGCAGTGCTGGTAGATCGGAGGGTGCGAGGTGCAGTGCGCGGAGTGATGAGGGCTTTGAGGTAAGAGATAGCTCGTCCATTTTTGGCTTTGTAGGCCAGCATCAGTGTTTAGTCTGTTTAGTGTAGGATCAGGAGATAAATGAAAAGAAGAAATATTCTAACAATAAAGGGTTAAAGGTTAAAGGTTACCTAAAAATATATATTCAAATTGTTTTGCAATTGTGAATTTGCATATTTCCTGTTTATATAGTATATACCGTAATTTTGTGAACTATTATCTATATCTACATCTATATATTGTGGGACATTTTAACATTTATATGCTGTGTGTTTGTGATCCAATTAATAGTAATTTAAAGCAATATAAAGGGTTTATTTGGACTTTTATATATTTGTAAAACCTATTTAATTGCATGTTCCAAAATGATTTAATATTACTGATACTTTAATGATAAAATATATCACAGGAGACAAAGT
Organism: Tachysurus vachellii; assembly: GCF_030014155.1. Taxonomy (NCBI): domain Eukaryota; kingdom Metazoa; phylum Chordata; class Actinopteri; order Siluriformes; family Bagridae; genus Tachysurus; species Tachysurus vachellii. The sequence goes on from NC_083472.1 coordinate 11,945,434, forward strand.
TGTCATTTTTCTATCAAGTGTTTTAATCAACAATAATTACTGGAGACAATTTAGTAAAATACACTTTACAATTTATATATTTACAGAATATATGTAAAAAGTGGTGGTGCATATAGAGACATCCACATTTGTTGATAAATAGATTATATAAGAACAATACACAGTGAAATACACTTTAAACGGATAATGGACATTGGACTATAAATATTCGGTTCATCAGGTACCACATCTGTCCACAAGAGGTGGCTATGAGCACCCTCTTGTTCCTTCTTGTCAGAGCTTGAGACACCAGTTCCCCATACCATTTCAGCTCCACGGTCTCCATGTTGATTGTGATGGAGAAAAAACTTCGCTTGTGTCAAGATGAAGAGTCAGTGATGTAGTGAGAGCTCTGGGTTTATGAAGATGTAGTGGCTGAGGTAAACCCCCAAGACTGCAGACAGAGAACGCTGTTGTAAATAGAGGGAAGGAGAATGATGGAGGAGACATGGAGGGAGCAATTGGTATGTAGAGTGGAGAGGGAGGAGGAGAAAGCTCTTCTGATGGAGTAAAGACAATAGGATTTTGGCAGGCAGATTTAGAAGCAACTGAAGATGAATCAGTGAAGATGCGATCTTGGGTGTAGGAATGAGACACTGTTGTACAAGGTTTAGTATGAGAGTTTGGTGACTTCATGTCTGGTTCTCCCCGAAAACTGGGAGAATGACTATGCTGGCGATCCAGACAGTATTCCGGACTCTTTGTCGAATTCTCTCTCTCACTCTCAAAGTCTGAAACACGTCGCTGGGTCACGTGAGCAGCAGAGACATGGTTCGATGAGTTTGTGTGAGTATGTGTGACTTCAATGACCGTCTGATTTACAGACCCTACAGAAAGTCAGAAGAGTCAAAGTTCTGTTAAACAGTGGGAGCAGCACCACAATAGAGGATTCAAGAGTTTTAGTTGTCATATACACAATCATATACAGTATACAAATTGCTGTGAAAGAATAGAATTGAATAGAATATACCTTTGTTATCTGTTTTGTCGCGTGTGTTCTTTCTTATATATTGAACGGCCAAGTCTAAAATCTCAGCTTTCTCCAGTTTGGGGTTTTGTAAACGCTGTGGTGTGAAGGGAGAAAAGAGAAAATGATTCCTGTTGGAGAAATGATTATATATGTGTAGAAAACCATGAATGCTCTTCAGAATAATAATGCAAGATGACCTAGTACTAATGCAAAAGTAATGTACAGAATAAAAGGTAGGGATACTGTAGACATACCACAAACAAGAAGAATGTATAAAACAAATTGCTAACGCTAATATACCATATATATGTATAGCATTTTGAAGCCATTTCCTCCTATTCAGTTTACTGACCGTATCTGCGGTGCTGTTGAACAGAAGAGCCCTGAGAACAGCAAGGTTTTGATTGATTCGGTCTCTTCTTTTCTTCTCAATCACTGGCTTCAGTTTCTAAGAGGACATGTTCAAATATTTAACAGTCTGTCTAAAATTGTATGTTATATCATCACTGCATCTCTATATAGAAATGCAATGTGAGCCAAAATTGCTTAGGTAATTAATTGTTAATTAACTGATTAGAATTAAGAGGTTTTGAATTAAGAGGACTTACTCTTCTCCCGCTTTCTGTTTTAGCCATGGCGGATGTTGCAATTGAATACTGTTGCTTTGTAAAGAGGCTCCTTGAAAGTCTGTCTGATGAAGAACTGCGGAACTGAACGAGGCTGAAACCTTTATGGTGCAGAATACGCTTTTCTGATTGGTGGAGGGTCGGTGGTGACGTCAATCCCATTGACGAATTTCGTGCCTGTGCGCAAAAAACAGCTGTTTGGCATCCAAATGTTTGTTTCTGTCTTGATTTGTTTAGCCATGTTTTCTAACACTGTATGTTATTGTTTTCTCTAAGTTTAATGATTGAAATGTTTTAGTTCAGGACAAAATCTGATTAATATTTATGGAAATATTTTAGATGTGGAAAGCAGGACCTATATTATCTCTTGGAATTAGAGCGACGTAATAACTTCATTATGGAGAACTCTAATATGGTTTGGGAGTTGTAAGAGATAAGAGCACTGTCTGCCACTCATACGCATGCTCTATGCAAAATGTTTTATTTTATGGTTTTATGGCCTAAAAATGTATTGTTATTGATTATTATTCAGCTTTGGATAAATCAACGTGTGGCTTTGAGGAAACAGGGCGTTTATGCTTGGGAAAGTTATTCGTGTTTATGATGGAGGAGGGATATAGCAGTGTTGTAATGGCCAAACGTTTAGCACCATTCCGATAAGTGTGCTTGCAAGTAAGTCAAGTGGGAGAAAGGTGAGAAAAGTTTAGTGAGAGAGTCAACAATTAACATACTGACACACGTGACCTCTTTAGAAATCAGTTTAATTTAACCACTAAACGCACAAAATTGGTTTAAACTGAAAACGGTTAGCGCGACAGATTACCGATTTAATATCGTATGGTTCCGTGGATAAAAACTTGTTTTCCCAGAACGTGGAATTTGAGAATTCCTAAAAAAATATTGTCGTGAGAACCGAAGTGAAGTGTTACATCAGGCGCCAAGACCTTGTGCCAAACTACGTATTTCATTTCAGGCGTTAGTTGGGAATGTGTACTCTTGGTGAACTTTGTGCCTTAAATCATTCAGAAGGTCTAACGAGTGCAGTGAAATAACTGGATTGAATTTGCACAGTGATACTGATAGACCATGCACCACTATACATCAATTCAATCCATCCAGTTTTCAGTATTATATTGAACTCTAAGGGTGAAAGCTATTCTGATGAGGAATACGCGCTAAAATCAAGATCGAATCCTGTTCTTTATGTGTGTCCTGTAAATTCACGACTTATGACAGAAACAGGTGATTGATAGTGTTAACTGTGGCCTGTTAGCACGTCTGTGCAAGTCCCAACGTCTTACGAATATTCCAGGAGAAATCAGCTCATCTCTAACCATAAAAAAACACTATAATATAGGCTATCAAATGTGCTGTAGATTTGCTCTGCCCAATGGATTATTTAAAAAAAAAAATGTATTTAAAGGTATGTGTTAATGTTCATGTTGTCTGAATTAACACATTCATTAAGGTTGTGTATTTTTTCGTTTGTTTGTTTAATGTGGCACTGCGTGACGGAAAAATCCATAAACCTGTGACGTGAGAATTCTGCACGTGGCCACAAGAGAACGGGGGTTAACAACAGAGTGTCTGGTGTAGGTAGGTGGAGGGAAATACTAGAGGTGTAATGGCCAAACGTTTAGCACTATTCCGTTTATTGTGTATGAATTGACTCGTTTAAGTGGGAAGGAATTGGTGAGAAAAGTCGACAGTTTTTATGTAGACACATCCGAATCTGTTGGATAACCCCAAAACAAGTTGTTTTAAAATACAATTTACATATAGTATCTCTCTGAATAAATATTTGAATCTGGTGTATTTGTAACAAATTTGCATCAGCCAAATCTCTTATGTGTGACTTCATTTAAATCTTTAAAACTGCACAAATAATTTATTTCCATTGTGGTTCAAATCTGGCGGTCTGGAAAAAAATCTTTACAATTTTGACTTTTTTCACAGAAATGAATTAGTTGGCTGAAGCCCTAATAGTCGTGTGGTAGGAACGTGATTCCTTGGTTTCTACTTTAGGTTATTTGAGTGCATACTTTGCAGACCGGTTGTATTGGATGGCCACAGTGTTATTGTCTGGTCTTGTGTAACTGACTGAGATTGTGCTCAGTGCTCAGTCCTGCGGTTGCGGTGGATAATCCAGTACAAAATGCTGAGGATAAAAAGCTCTCCTCCCGAGTTCTTTTTTCCAATGAGTGATCCCGAAAAGCCACAGGAAACGTTTGGATTAGTGTTCCCTGCAAATATTAATCCGATCCCTACTTTACGTTGTAAAATTGCCTATTGTCTACAAGTTACATTTTTCCATAATTCGTTAATTTAACGTTAATAGGAATGCGAGAATTAATGCGAATTAAAACAAACACAAATCCTGCTAAATCTGACTGGGCTCTTCAGACTATGTTAACATTATACAATCGTTATTTACTTTTCTTTTAATTTTACTATAAACATTATTGTAGTTAATTGCTGTAAATCTTACTCTATGAATATTAATGAAATGGGTGTGTTTTTATCGGGATTGTGATTGCTATTGGTTGAGGAAGCTCATGGGAGGGGATTGTGTGTAGCTTCAGAGTATAACATAAGCCTAAACTTAAAACAGTTACCAATGTCTTATGTTGAAGTAAAGTTAGCGGCTTGTGTGCCTTCAAATATGAGGACGATGTCGAGTGAAATACCGGACCAGAAAGATTTAATGAAACGGGTAAGAAACCTTAAAAAGGACTTGAAAATCATGGATGCTTATTTCTTGATTTCTTCTTCATCATAGGTTACTTTACTCAATAATTGTAAATAGGCTTATTTTTTTTTTAAATATCATTCAAACATTATTTTAAGTATGAAATAAATGTTGTCATTAACCCATAAGAATAATTTTCTGTCAAATAAAACTTTTAACCCTAATCCAAAATAATACTCTGAAAAACTGTCAACAATTTGTTTATCCATTTTCCTGGTAATTTGATAGTTGTTTTGTATAATCCATTATTCTCTAGGTTCCAAAACCTCTAATGGAGAAGCGGAGGAGAGACCGAATTAACCACAGTTTGGAAACCTTGAGGCTTCTGTTAGTGGAGAACACATGTAATGAGGTGAGCTCTGAACTTCATGTCAAGTTCCTAAAAGTATTTTTTTACAGTCATGTTAACCCTAATCCATACATTTCAGCTGATATAATATTTATGCATTCTTCTTTTTAAAGAAACTAAAGAATCCCAAAGTGGAAAAAGCTGAGATCTTGGAGAGCGTTGTTAATTTCCTGAAGGCCGAGCAGCGATCCAGACCGTCCTCAAATTCCATTAAAAATGGAAAAAGAAAATATGAGGAAGAAGATGAGTTGGGATCTCCTAGTAAACTTCAGCTAAACTATCAAGATGGTATGAGAACATGTCTGCTCAGGGTCAGCAATTTTATTGCCAGCAAGAGTCAGGAGCTAGATGGGAAGATGCAGGTGAACATGCAACAGGAACTTAAAGAACATTCCATTCAAGGTCATCTTGCACCTGCTCTGCACCTCAGAAATGATGGTGGGTCTATACCAGGGCAGCAGGCACTTACTTATGTGGAGTCGACCAGCTCCTGCTCTGCACTGCGTCAGTCCATCATTTCCCAAAGAACTGCCATATACGAGCCTACGAAGAAGATAGCTTGCAGCTCTAAGCAACCTTTGATATCAAGTGATTCTGTTTGGAGGCCTTGGCCACAGTAGACACATATCATTATCAGATATCATCCAAAAACTAATCAGAATCTTTGACTGAATTTATCAAAAGCTCACAGTGTTTATGAGTCAGTTGTACTTGACTCAATTACATGCAAAAGACTGAAGTAATGAATGTGTAAATGTGCAGCATATGTAAATATGTGGATTTTGTACAATACTGAAATCTTTATTTTGATATGGGCAATAAACTGTGTGTCACAGATATGTTTCGTACTTGATAGTACATATTTTTCTATAAAAGAATTTTGTAAGGAATTTGGGGGGGGGGGTCTATTTTAATGGATCCAAAAGCATTTGCTTAATTGGGCTAAACTGGTTTATCAGTTTATTTTAGATTAATATGCACAAGTATACATGCATAGTTTGGTTAATTTTTTTTTTGTTTTTGTTTTTTTGCTTTTACAGTTTTTTTATGTGCTATTTTTTTCTTGACAGCACAGACTTTGACTTCTTGCACTGTAGCCAAAGCAAACAATGTGTATATATTTGTATATATTGAACGAATAAACCTGTCTGATGATATATTCTTGAACAAGTTGCTTTTTTATATACTGTAGCTATCCTGAGGCATACTTCGAAACATCATTCCTCAGAATTCTTCTGAAAGTTTTGTCTTATAAGCTGCAAACAGTCCAAACATTTCCACACTTTCAATTCACTAATGTTCCACTTCAGTTCATTGTTATCTTAGTAACCATTGCAAAATGCTGCAGTTGCCTGGCTAACCTAAAACATTCAGATGCAAATAACTGATTAGGATTTCTGCTCTCATCTTAACTGTTGTCTTTTGCACCCTCTTTCCACACAATTACAGTAAAGTGAACACTTAATGTATTTGACTGTTTTAAAAATGTACCATTGCTGCAAATATTCTACACTTTCTTCCAAACAATGAATTGCTTTAAAAAATGCCTCTTCTCATTAAATACTTTATCACTGTATGCTTTTACAGTGCAAAGCAGATAAAACAGAATAAAATAAGAAATAGCAGCGGAGCACTGAGAATAAATATATATTTTTTGAAATCACTGCTTCAAAAAGCCTTAGTTCAGACTTTAATCATCAGTTGTTAACCTTTTAATTTTAAATTCTCATCTGACAACATATTTTTTTATCACCAGCCAAATAACTTGAAATGCTTTGCTAATACAGATTGTAATATTTATTCAAATACACAACTGTTATTATTTGCTGCAGCATAAAAAGCAAACTATACAGAGTTAAACATAACACATAAAACATATCACATTCATAAAATGTTCATTGTACTAATGACTAATGCTCAAACACGAGAAATGTACAGTTTGCAGATTATGTAATGGTGTCAAAGTAGTGTCGAAGTTCAGTAAATTAACTTGGATGTAACAAAAAAAAATTTAAGTCCACGGCGCCTATCACGTTTCTTATTTCCTTTGGATCAAAGAAAATGGCTTAACCCAGCTCAGGCGAAGAATGAACAAACCCAGCTTTTCTGCGCTTCTATGCATCTCTTTGTTACCTATGGATAATCTCTAAAAACGAGCCTAAATGGAAATCACATCAGAGGATCAACAGAGACGGTTTAGGTGGCCATTACTGGGGGATAATTCTTCCAAATGCAATTACTACTTTTGGTTGTAAATGAGATTAGATTTGCAGAGAACTTCTTTTCAGGAGCGGATGTTTCTTTATATGCTGCCAATCAAGACATGGAACAATAGATTATATTTACTGCGACCACAACACTGTGCAGACCAGCTTTAGTTTATTAGAACCGAATTTAGCTGGTTTGTCAGAAGGTGTCAGAAATGAGCATATTTTCCAAAATAAGTAAAAAATAAAATATATAAAATTAAAAAAAAAAGTTGCACCAAAATGTATCAAAAAGTTGTTTACAATTCAAAATTCGAAAGAGAAAATATATGCACGATCAGACCTTAGAGTGTGCTATAGACAGTTAACCTTATATTAGTATAAAACTTAATAGAAATGAAACGTTAAAACGGGCTCAAAAATGTTTGACGAGGCTGCATCTATTTATAAAATGAATTAGAGCACCCGTTCACGTGCAGGTGTGAATCCATCACTCGGTGTGTGCGCTCGAGCCACCAGGTACAACGACTAGCTCACAGCTTTAAGTCAAGACGTGATGAATTTGAGTTTTGATGCAAATATAAGCCTGGATATAGAGCGCTATAGCTAGTTTCTCAGTTTTAAATTTGTGCAACTTCCAGCTTAAAGATTTCTGTTTGCAGCCGTGCATAACATACTTTCAAATCATTAGCATCAACAGTGACTACAATATTTATAATGTCGAGATCATTCCTTTGGTCTCTAATTGTATTCACAATTTACATTTTGTTTCCTACAGCTTTTTAATGGGATCATCATGCTGCTGCTGCTGCTGCTGATGATGATGATGTATTTTGTGTTTACTGTATTCACGAGAATGAAGCACCGTAAATCGCAAAGATACACTTTTGAGGCTAGTCATCCAGAAGCTGTACTTAACTTAAATACAGTGTTTTATAGTAGTATTTGCGGTAATAGTTAATAAAATCATTACATTCTTGATAAATAAAGATCATAATAATAGTCACTTAGTTTCACATATACGCCAACTGTAGAAGAAAGGGAACCGTGTCCTGGGACGTGGCAGTTAGTGGTTAAGGTGTTGCACTGAATGGTCGTGAGGTTCAATCTTAGGACCACAAAGCTGTCGCTACTGGGCCCCTGACCTTTAACCCCTCATTGCTCAGTGGTGTAAATGAGATAAAGTTAACATAAAAGTCGCTTTAGATAAGAGCAGTAAATGTAAAGTCATTTTCTCATTTCTGAAACCTAACAGTTTACATAACTGTTTTATTGATAGGCGTATGACTATCATATACAGGGTATTTTACTACAAAGGACGCAAAAAAGCGTAAAAGCTGTGGAGAGGTTTTACTGTAGTAACACAACTACTAGCTAAAAGAGCAACAGAGAGTGAAGGGTAGGTCAGATACCCAACCTCTCATGAATTGTTAATCCTTTTATAGCCTTTTCGCTACAGCTGAGAGCGCAGAGTTTGCGGTTGGTGCTATTGCTTAAAAGCCAGCGCATCCTTTCCTTTGAAATTGCGCAGCTCTTTTAAATGTCTTTCATTCACGTTCTTTAAGCCGCTGCGGGAGGGAAATGAAGGGGGACCAGCTTGGCCTCGACGGGATATTAATTGGAGGTGAGTAGTCACAATGAGCGCGTATGCGCCTCGCCGACTCCGCATTCTTTGTCTAACTGCCCGTTACCATGTGGGCGGGGCTGAAACTGCATGGACGCAGCATCCATACCTGAGCGGACTGCATGACGTCAGCGGGTGAACAGCTGCCATCGCGCGCCACTCGCATACCCACATGATTAAAGAAACCTCGCGCGCTTCTTTAGGCGACCCTCAGCGTGGATCTAACGCACACTAAGGTCACTTTGTGTAAACTAACAAATCACTATTTAGAACATTAATTAATAAAGAAACGCATTTACACACGGATTTAAAACATTTACTTATTTGTTGCATTCTTAGTCGTGATTTTCATGAATTAAAAATCACTAGAAATCAATAAAAAATGACAACCAAAGGTAACATTTTATAATTTATTTTTGCAGTAGCAGCATAACAAAAGATTTACAATCTATATTGTCTCACATTGTCTGTATTGTCTCGTAGTCTGTTTTGTCTTGTCTTGTCTGTTTTTGTCTTGTATAGTCCAAGCTAAAAGTATGGTGTTATTTATGTCTGTACTTTTGAGAGTCACCAACAGCTGGAAGCAAATTCCTTGTGTGTGTCAACACACTTAGCCAATAAACCTGATTCTGATTCTGACAATATAATTACAAAGATCAAAATCATTCACAAAGTGAATGTGGACAGTTAAATGTGGACAGTTAAATGTGGACAGTTAAATGTACATTAGATTAATTTTGATGTGTTTTAAGTAACGGGTAAGTGTTTTAAGTAACGGGTAAGACAGATATTTCAGTTACTTGAGTACATTGGTGGAGCTAAAAATGATTAAATTATAAAAATATGTACATGATGTGGACAAACTGTAGATATTTTTGCAGTAGTTGCATGGTATGTATACATGCATCCAAAATAGGTGTTAATCATGAAAAAATTAATTTACCTCAAACTTTATCTCAACTTCCTGTTTGTTGAGTACTCTAACCCTTATTCAATGTCCTCAATTAAGTTATAATAAATGCTGCCAAGTTAAACTGACACAATTTTCCTGATGTCCAAATATACATGAACTGATGCTTAGATGCATCAGTTTATATATATATATATATATATATATATATATATATATATATATATATATATATATATATATATATATATATATATATATATATATATATCTTTTAAAAAATAAATAAAAATAAAATAAAAATAAAAATGTAATAAGAATCTTAGGTGGAGTGAAACAGCAAACAGGACAAGGCATGTCTAAATAAATGGGTTTATTTATAATACATTCACAAATCAGGCTTTGCCAACAGGAAGGCCTTGAGCACGTTGGTACTCTTGTTGCAGACTGGCAAGGACCTCACGATGCTGTTCAGACTTTCGCTCCATCTCTTTCATTAACGTCTCATAACGTTTACTGCACAGAATGGAAAGACACAGTTTATGATTTTCAAGGATGTATTTGGATAAATGTAGTAGTGTTAATTACTGAGAGGTGTTATTACAGCTGCATCAGTACAACACATTATTCCTAACTTCTAACCAACTTACATTTCTCCATTGATGTACTCGAGCCTCTTGCCCACTGTTGCCTTTGCTTCATCTAGATCTTGTTTCACTAGGACAGGTCCAATTAACTTGTAAACCGTATTCTGGCTGTCCAAAAAGTCTAGTTCCTGAGGAACACATTAAATAGAATAAATACTTATGTTTTATTTTCATAACTGAAACCATTAAAGCAATACACAACTAACACTTCAGAAATTCTGGAAATTATTATGTAACAGTATTTGTTACCTCTTTAACAATATTGTTTTCAGTAAGCTGAGCCTCAAGTTTCTGTCGGGCTGACATGCTTTTACTGACATCTGCAATGAAAGGCATCGTTATACAAGATTCTTGCAGAAACTTCCTTATACAATGAAATTCTTTGCTTGCTTATTCTCCCAGATCCTACAATATAAAATAAAATAAATAAGTAGTAAAATAACCAAAACATTTGAAAATGTTTTTCAAAATCATTACAAAGTAGTCATGATAGACTTGAGTGAGGTACGTATGCAAAAATGTGCAAAATACAGCATACAATAGCGAACAGGCAAAATATCTCAATACTATCAGCAGTTATTGTTAAAGAACTAGTACTAAACAGTGACGTCATAAATTCCCAACCAACGCTATAAATACAGAAAATAAAGTGTAAAATATAGCTGCAAGCAGCGATACCGGGGTCAAGCCGATCAGATGCGCTCAGAACATGTCGCTGATGAACCATACCAAGTTTCGTAGCGATATGGCATTGTATTGGTAAAATACTGAACTTAATTTGAAAATTCAAAATGGCCGTCCGAAAACTGTTTGGTATCGTTTGACTCAGCATGCCTCAAGGAGTCTAACAACACCTCCTTCATGATTTTATACTCAAGTTTGCAGAGTTTATAAGTGAAAATAGCTGTTTTTAAAATCAAAGTGGCGGACAGGAAGTAGGTTTCACTATGATATTTTTGGGATCGTCGGACTCAGCCTGAGCCACAACAAGAAGTCTGTGTGTGTGTGTCTGTGTGTGTGTGTGTGTGAGTCTGTGTGTGTGTGTCTGTCTGTGTGCGTGTCTGTGTCTGCGTGTCTGTGTGTGTGTCACTGTGGTGCTGGTCATTTGCACCAAGCCTCACAAGTTCCCCTGAAAGCAGAAACAGAGCTCTGTGACGCTGTGGATTTACAGGAAGACTGATGAGAGTAGTGGACACACTGAAGAGCGCTCACCACAAGGAGAAAATAAAGTGACAGCTCAGGCGCTGTGTGTTCAAATGTTTACCATGAACAGACAGACAGAAAGAGTGAGAGAGAGACAGAGAGAGAGAGACAGACAGACAGATGCCCATTGTACTTGTATAAATATACAACGTGATTGTACATGTGTGTGTGAGAGTGTGTCTGTGTGTGTCTGTGTGTGAGTGTGTGTGTTTGTGTTTGTAAATCTGTGTGTATGTGAGTGTGCGAGTGTGAGTAAGTGTGCGAGTGTGAGTGAGTGTGTGTGTGTGTAAATGTGTGTGTAAGTGTGTGTGTGTGTGTGTTCCTCGTATGTGAAAACATACTTGGCAATAAAGACCTTCCTGATTCTGATTCTGATGTTGCAAGAATTTTGCCTCTAGGCCTTACGAGTCAACACAAAATTGGGTATTTGGACTGTTGGTGGCGCTAGAGGGTTTGAGCTAGACACACCAAAGTTGCTATAGTACCTTCTAAGACTGGCCTCTACATGTGTGCCAAATTTCATAACTTTCCTACGTACGGTTCTATGGGCTGCCATTGACTTCAATGGCGGAAGAGGAAGAATAATAATAAGAAAACTAACGATAACAATAGGTGTCTACGCCCCTTCGGGGCTTGACCCCTAATTAGTGACAAACGTCAAACAACAACGTTTATACATATTACATATTGTATTTTTTATACTCCTCATTCTCTACACGTATTGTGCCTTACATACATCTGCACTATTTTATATATGTGCATCTACCTTACTGTACATTCTGCCTAATATTTCAACATTACATTCATATTTTTTGAGTGTCATAGCCTTAGAACCATTTACTTGGACTTTTCAACAATGTCCACACATTTCAACACGCACTGCTATAGCTTTTACATTTATTCACTCTAAATATGTTTACACATATACCTATATAGATATACTGTATATAGTACATGCTGTACATATGTTTACACATATACCTAAATATTTTATATGCTGTACATATGTTTACATATATATATATATATATATATTACATGCTGTACATATACTACATATTTATCTGCACTTGTCTATTTTCACAACTGCTACGCTTTGCACTTCTGGTACATCTGTGTATTACTGTACTATGCAATAACAATACAGTTGTATCTATCTGTCTATCTGTTAGAAGTGAATACATGATGACGCAAATGCCGACGATCTGTTATTTGTTGCATCTCTGATAACTGGCCAATATAATAAAGAAAATAGTAGATAGCCAATGTTCCCAAATTCACAGCGACAAAACATTTAGACAACAAAAATCAACGACGTGCTTTAGTGTAAAATCTTAAGTCAGCTCTCCCACAGCCATCACAACGGGCTTGATTCATCATTGTTTTCACACAGATACCTTTTTGGATCTGTTGGTACTTTTCCAACTCAGACTGTAGCTTCTTCTGTATTGCGTCCGCCATACTGATGATTAATGTAGACTAATTAAACATCCGTTTTGACCAGATACACTAACACAATCTGCTGATTTAGCGAGTAGACTGTTCCGTAGCCATGCAGATGAAAGTGAGACGCAGCGCAAATGACGTATTTATTCTGCGACTGACTGAGAGCGTCCGAATAGTAATATCGCCGCCTAAAGTCCATAAAGATTAAATGCAGTATTTAGGTCTTAACCATAAGTCAAAGGAAATCCTGTATTCCCAGAAATACAAACCAAGTGTTTTTATATTTTAAAATATATTTAAACAGCTGTAGGATACATCAGGATAATGTTTTGATTAAAAAAATCAAATACCCTATATGGCCAAAATGTGTACATCTAACAATCACATCCATGTGTGTAAATATCTCTTCACACATTTTGTCCCCCTTTGCTATTATTAAATTCAAATCCAAATTCAAAGTATATGTCATGTAGTGAAAGTGTGTTTTATGACTTTTCCTTGTAGTGAGCAGAAATACAATAGAAATTAAAATGATATGGATAAATAAAGAGAAAAAATAAAGAATAAAAATAAGGATAAATGCAAAAAGAATAAAAACAGTACAATCTGTACAATATGCAATGAATTGGATGGAATGTGGATAAGTATATTACATATAATTTAGATGTGTTATACTGTATACAGTACATGATACTGTGCAAAGTATGTAAAGCAATGTATGAAGTGCAAACTGGTCCTTCTGGGGTTGTGGTGTCATGTGTGTATGTATGAGCCAATAGAGACCTGGTTCTAGGTGTTCTGTTGGTTGAGGGCCCGGATGGCCTGTGGGAAGAAGCTCCTCCTCATTCTCCTTGTGTTTGCCTTCAGGGAACGGAAACACTTTCTCGACTGCAACAGAGAAAAGAGTCCATTGTTGGGATGGCTGAGGTCCTTCACGCTCTTCCTGGCTTTGGTCCGTTTGCTGTAGATAGACTCCAGGTCAGGGAGCTCAGTGTGTATGATATGTTCAGCTGAATGCACCACTCTCTGAAATTGAAATTAAAATTGACGAGCTTGTTTGTCCTGCTGTTCCCAAACCAGGATGTGATGCTTCCTGTCAGGATGCTCTCATTGGTGTAAGTGTAGAAAGTTTTTAGCACTTTAGGTGTAGTTTATAGTCCCTCAAGCATCTGAGGTGGAAGAGACAATTCCAAGCCTTCTTTACCAGAGTGTTAATGTGACAGGACCATGACAGATCCTGCAAGATCTGAACACTAACGTGCCAGAAACTGTTCACTCTTTCTACTGGGGTCGCGTTTATCATTAGCAGTTTGTATTTCCTCTTCTGCTTCATGATGAAGTCCACAATGAACTCCTTTTATTGCTGGCATTGAGAAGGAGATTGTTTGTCTGACACCAGGCTCTTAATCTCCTGTAGGTAGGCCGTCACTTGGTTGTTGAAGATGAGGCCCACCACAACAGTGTCGTCAGCAAACTTGATGATGTTGTTGGAGCTGGTAGTGGAAAAGCTTTCCAGGATATTTTGGAGCATGGAAGAGAAGGAGAGGAAGAACGGGGTACAGTCAGTGTTCCAGTTAGTCTTCACTGGCCTTACTTTGTGAACATAGGCACTGTCATACTGGAACAAGTTTGGGCTCAACTCAGTCTAGGGAAATTGTATGTCTGTAGTATATAAAGGCATCCTATAGAAACTGCCGGTTTCCACAAACTACATGTGTGATGGTCTGGTGTCTGCAATACTTTTCAATATCTTTAAAATTGAGAAACAAACAACCTTTCAGTGCACTATAGAGTACGTCACCTAGGGCACGTGTAGTTCTTCTTCCTGATCGTTAGGAGGCAGTCTCTCAAGGCTTGTTGTAGTTTTGCGACTGCAATATGGCAGCATACATGCTTCTGTGTTAACGTGAAGGTCTTGCCTGGTTTGTGTGAAAACAGTTTTCACCCTGATAGGTGAGTACATATTATTTCACCATTCCCCTAAAATGCGCAGCTTGTTTCATTGTTTTTTGTCTTTATTTTGACTTTCTTCTGTCTTTCATGAATGACTTGGTTATACATATGTGACAACAGATGTCATGTGTGTGCTGTTATGCTCTATAACACATTCATTTGTAATTGTATGGTGGAGCTGTTTTTTCTCTCTTCAGTATTTCTATGCATGTGTATTCTTTGCTGGTAAACTGAGTATATTCTATAACGTCTATGTGTATGTTTACACATGCATATATACACACAATGAACACAATGTATACACGTATAGAAGGTTTTAGCAGTGAGAGTTTTTCTGTTTTTTTGTTTTGTTTATGTTTATGTTTATGTTTTTGTGTTTGTATATTTTTTTGTTAAATTGCTGTTTTCTCTTTAAATCTATTTGACCCACTTGCACAATCATGCAAAAAATACCTTACAACTAAAATCGTGTAAGATGTTGCTTGCTTGGTAATATAACTAAATTGTCCTCCATAAAGCTAAGTGCTTCTTACTTTTTTTTTTTTTAATGCATTGTTACATTGAAAGACTGAAGAGCAAGGCCAAATGTTTGGGGACACCTGGTCATATACTGTATGCACATGTGTTGTAATTGTAATGCTACCTTCAAGGCCAAGCATCATCTAAGTCTAACTTCACTTAATCCAACATTGTAGGAAACGTGTAAAGAAAAAAAGCTACTTAAATCAGTCTTACAAATTAAGTTTATTTGTTTATGTTTAGTGCATGTGCATTGTATATATACCGGTTCCTAAAACAGTTCCTACAAACCCTTCGGCATAGAATGATATTGATAGCCTCTTTTCTATTGAAGCCAATGCAATGGTGCTGTTTATACATCAGAAAAATTAGTGATGATCAGTGTTTAAATTGTAATGCAGGACAAGTTTGAGAAGAGTCATAAGGTGTCTGTTTTAATCAAGTAAGATTCTATTATCTTTTGAGTCTGTGTAATCTATCCAGAATAAAGAAAATGCATGATTTTTATCTTTTAAAGATGGCCCTGGCCTACCAATAAAATCCAATCTTATTGGCCTATTATTTGATTGCATGGTTTGCATCTTAACTTAAATGTGATATTTCTGGAGCATTTATTGCTGTAGAGCTATATATATATGTGCACACATACACACAATCATACAGTGTTGCTTAAAAGTTTGTGAACCCTATAGAAATGTCTATATTCCTACATAAATACCCAAAACATCAGATTTTCACACAAGTTCCAAAAGCAGACAAACTGAACCCAAGCAAACAGATCAGACAAAAATATTCATTCATTCATTCATTCATCTTCTACCTCTTATCCGAACTACCTCGGGTCACGGGGAGCCTGTGCCTATCTCAGGCGTCATTGGGCATCAAGGCAGGATACACCCTGGACGGAGTGCCAACTCATTCATTTACGCAATCACACACAAGGGACAATTTTCCAGAGATGCCAATCAACCTACCATGCATGTCTTTGGACCGGGGGAGGAAACCGGAGTACCTGGAGGAAACCCATTAGTGAGAACATGCAAACTCCACACACACAAGGTGGAGGCAGGAATCGAACCCCGACCCTGGAGGTGTGAGGCGAACGTGCGAACCACTAAGCCACCGTGCCCCCCGACAAAAATATTATACTTTTGTAATTTTTTTTTATTCAGGAAAAAGTTATATATCTGTGAGAGGCATAGAATTATGTGAAACTCTAGAATTAGTACTTGATTTCGAGGTCAAATTAGAGTCCATCTGATTTCAGTCAATGAGATGACTCAGGTCTCTATGAGTGTCCTATTTTAAGTTATTTTTGCTCATCAGGATGGAAAAGGTTACAAAATCCTCTCTTAACGGTTTGGACTCAGTCATATAGATTTTGTACAAGTAGAGGAAATTTAAGACCATTGGTACATTCCCAGAAGTGGTCAACCAACAAAGGTCAGTCCAAAAGCAAGACATGTAATAGTCTTTTGGGTCAGAAAGGAATACAGGTTAACTTCTAAGCAACTAAAGGCCTCTTTTACTTTGGCTAATGTTAAGTTATTGTTAAGTTATGCTCATGAGTCTGCCATCAGGTGAACACTGAACAACCTTGGATTGCAAGAAGAAAGCCACAATTCTCCAAAAAAGAACATTGCTGCCCATGAAGTTCATGTGGAGGACTTTTGGGGGAAAAGATTGTGCAGGAATGAGACCAAAATAAAACTTTTTGGTTTAAAATGAGAAGTCTTATTTTTTTAAGGAAGGAAAATACAAAATTCCAGCATAAGAAACTTATACCATCTGTGAAACATGGCGGTGGTAATATAGGTGCTGCATCTGGGAGAGGACAGCTTGCCATCATTGATAGAACAATGAATTCAGAATGATACCAGTGAATTCTAAAAAAAAAATGGCAGGACATCTGTCCATGAGCTGAATCTCAAGAGAAAATGGGTCATACACCAAGACAAGGATCACAAGCCCCCAAGAGGAACAATGATAATGTTTTAGAATTGCCAAGTCGATGTCCTGACTTTAATCCAAAAGAAAAATTGTGGAAGGGCCTGAAGCAAGCAGTTCATGTGAGGACTAAAATCCACTAAAATCTGAGTGTTGAAGCTCTTCTACTGAGGAATGGAATAAAATACCTCTAAGCTGTTGTGCAGCACTGATCCAAAGTTACCGGGAACTTTACTTACAGTTATTGTTGCACAAGAACTAACAACAGATACTGAAAACAAAAGTTCACATACTTTTGCAAGTCACAGATATGTAATTGATTGTGTTTACTTTGTTTACTTTTAGCACTTGTGTGAAAATCTGATGGAGTTTTGGGTCATATTTACGCAGAAATATAGGAATTTCTAAAGGGTTCACAAACTTTCAAGTGACACACGTCATGTGAAAAAATTAGGACACCTAATTGTTATTAAACAAAAGAAAACAAACAAAAACAAAATGGGTATTTCAACTGGGTAAAACGTTAGGACACCCTGTGCCCTAGTAGCTAGTGTTACCCTCTTTGGCTGGAATAACCTAAATGAGACGTTTCTTGTAGCCATCTACCAGTTTAAATATGAGGTTTAAATAAGCTAAACCTCCTCCGAAATCTTCTAATAACTCGCACTTGATGCCATACACCTCTAGGTGTAATGTAATTTATACATTTTAAATACAAATAAATGTGCAGGTGTCCTTACTTTTTCCTCACAAGAAATTTGATTATTTTTAAATTACATTTTATAGATCATTTAAAGACTTTTCTTTGGTTTTACTTGTTTAGTTATATTGCTTGAATCTTCCAATATTGTTAAAATGAAGATAAAATGCCCACGTTTTACTATTTTTAAAAAAATAACACAGGATGTCACATGACTGTTTTTATAGTATTAGTAGTAGTATGTATATATATATATATATATATATATATATATATATATATATATATATATATATATATATATATATATATATATATATATATATATAAAATATGAGAGAGAGACATTTTTTATAATCAGTCTGTTAGTATTTGGATACATTAAAAAAGAGAGAATTTCTATTGCTTTCATAAAAATGACCTGTAATCTTAGCGTGTAATGATATTTTTATACCACGTGAGGGCGCAAGATACTTTAATAATAAATAGGATTCTCTTTGTGAACGGACCCAGCTTCACATGTAGCTATATACTAAGTCTGTTTTATTAGGTTTTTTATTACAATAGTTTAAAATTAAATTTTTTGTGTTAGCTCATTTAAAATAAACATGTGCCCAATACGGTTTATTGCATTAGATGAGAATTAAATTTAAAGTTTAAAATGGTCAACACGAATATTGACCACACAGCTGTGCCAAAAACACTATAATTGCATTATAAACAAATGTATGAAGTAACACATTCTGAGAGATAATTTTACAATTAGTTGCAAACAAAACAACAAACTGTGAAAAGGAGGCAGAGCAAATGGTATTTAAAAAATACTAATTTAAAAAGAAAAAGAGTTACAAGTATGCAGCATGAGTTATGAATTTAAATAATAGTAAACACAGACTCATTGTAGCATTAAATGTGCAGGGTATGTGAAGGATATGTGTGTAGGATAATTAAAAACATTAATCTTCGTATAAAGTGGGAATTAATGGTGTTCCTGAGTTACTGTGAGTTTTCTTTGCAGTCCTAGTAATTCACAGTCCGAGCTGTCAAGCCAGATTTGGCAGGAGTTTTACGACACACAAATTATACATTGTTTTAGATGTCATACTTCATTATACTATGCTGTTTGAAAGACATCTGGCTTTATATAGAGCTGATTGTAGAGAGCCAGCTGGCTAACTTATACTTGTTAACTAAACGACAAGCCAGAGAACAAAATACACAGATGAGATCTCAAATTACACACATCAGAATACACAGAGAGCACAGATTTATTCTCAAATAAGTCTCTGCGATGTCGATTTCCATTTCAAAATATTGTGATAAACTGTTTCATTTTCCAGAACTGGTAGCATTTGGTCCCATTTCAGGATTAAGGTCAACAAGGGAGTTGGAAAATGCAGCAAATGTGAAAAATGTAGCTGGATGTTGGGATTTTTCAGTGATTGTGAAGTAGTGCAGAGTAAAATGAACATAATTTTCAATACAGAGTTTTTAACAGTTCTATCATAATCCTTTTAAAGATCAGGTGTCTAATGTCCACATGGCGACAATTTTCTGTTGATGTTGCTCATTGATAAGCAGTAGAGCAGATAAAACTGGAGAGCCATAAACAAAGAAGGAAAAAAACCCTTGTATTTACTCCCTTTATTATGACTATCACAATTAACAATATTTGACACTTACTTATAGGACTGTTTTAATTGTGTTGGGTCAAAATCTGCTTTTTTGTGGGTTTTTTTAGATATATTTCTAATAACACAGCAATCCATATACACAATATATACAATGGATAGAAAATCGGTAAAAGTTGCAGGTTCTTGAGTGTAAAAAATGAACCAAGATAAACTCTGTTGGTGGCTTAGCGGTTTGCATGATTGCCTCACACCTCCAGGGTTGGGGTTCAGTTCTTGCGTCTGCCTTTTGTGTGTTTTCTTCTTCTCCCTGGGCCTCAGGGGTCTCCTTCAGGTTCTATGGTTTTCTCCCCCAGTCCAAAGACATGCATTGTAGACTGAGTGGCATTTCAAAATTGTCTGGGGTATGTGAGTATTTGTGCACGATGATGGCCTGTGATAGACGCCATCTTGTCCAGGGTGTACCCTGCCTTGTGCCCCAAGTCTCCTGGTATAGGCTTTAGATTTCCTGTGATCCAACAGGATAAGCAGTGTAGCCAATGAATGGATCAATCATGTCAGATCTTTTTCAAACTTCACTGTGAAATAGCAACCAGAAGCGATAGGATTTTGTCATTTCAGCTATATTGGATATACCTGATCTAATACATAGAGAAATGAAACAACATCCTTTGCAGAAATTGCATAAATAAACTTTTGTTCATACATAATTGTCATAAATGGGTCCCCAACAAAGTGATTCTTATTAACATCGAATAATTATCAACTGTTTATAATACCTAACAAATCCCTCCAAAATTTATGGGTGAGGCTGCCAAGAGACCTACAGCAAAGTTCATGAAGTAGGACTTTTTTCCGAGACAAAAATATCTTATTATAATATTATATTTATTATATTCCAAAAGACAGTTATTTTAGTGAACACAGTAAACACCGTGAAGCATGGTGGTGGCAGCACCTTGCAATGAGACTGCTTCTCTTCAGCTTGGACTGGGACACTATTTATATGCTATGAATATAAATATTTTTATGGAATGAATCTTTAATCCCAGTTATATGAAGTTATATTATTAAAATTTACCCTGACAATGTAAGGAGTCCCAAGTGAACTCCTCTTAGTGAGACAAGAGACAATATAAGAGGTATAAGAGGCTGCACATTCCACATATTAGTTTACTAATATTGCAGAGATCAAAACATTTCAGATTTGTCTTTTCTTTCATTGGGGCTAATGTTTGAGTGATAATGTTTGTGCAAAGCTCCTACACAATGTGAATAACGGATGGCTTGACTGGTAATATGATATAATCTGTAATAAACATCACTAGATATTGTGGCAGTGCAATATCATGTAAAACCTCTAATATGTTTATAATGCACAAGCTTTCATTCTCCACAATGTCTACCCAGCTATCTTGGTAACATCAACCTCAAAGATGGTCAGCACTGCAAATTATGAGTGCAGCTACATTTTTTTTATTTTATTTTTTTAACGGTATTTGGCAGACGTCCTTATCCAGAACAACATGCATTTTATCTCATTTTATACAACTGAGTCATTAAGGCGTAAGGGCCTTGCTCAGGGGCCCAGCAGTTTCAGCTTGGTGGACCTGGGGTTCAAGCTCACAGCCTTCCGATCTGTAGTCCAACACCTTAACCACTAAGCTACCACATCCTCCAGTGTCACATCATGTCCAGTGGGCTGAAAGGTCTTAATTTAATATATTCACTAATGTGGTTGACACACACAATAAAAAATTCCTTTGTGACTTTATCAAATACGTCTTATCAAATTGCGTACTGCACTACTGATTTATATGTCAGTGCTTCAGCAACGCCAGAACGGTGTAGAAATTTTCAGCAAACCATATGGGAGAAGGGACCAAGCACCTATAAAATCTTGTTTACAATAGCATAGTCAATATTCTTTTGGGGGGAAAAAGCAAGAAAGAAAAACTTAGATTGAGCATGTGTTGGAGTATACAGACCAGAATGGTATAAGTCTAATTAAAAATATAGATTAGTATTTCATCAATATTGTTAGGAGATACAATTTGGCTTCAGCTATGAATATACCAGCATGTGCCATTTGTTATTTCATTAGTTATTGATATTTAATTACTAAAAAAGTGAAACATTTTGTGATATTTGGCATATTAACTAACAAGCTTAGTCTTTTATGTAATTGGTTAATTAGTGGTTCATGTGAGTTGACACTGACGTATTGCTTCTGTGCAACACAGTTTTTTGTTTTTTTTTTCCCTAAGAACTGAGGGCTGAGTTTCTAAAAAGCTGTGGAAAGTTAAGATCATCTTAAAGGGGAGAGTCTCTACCCGTTAACAACAATATTTGTGCTTCAATACTCTTAGGAGACTCAGTTGTTGCATCTGTGAACACTTCACTTAAACGTTCAATATGTCTGCCTCAGTCAGTGAGGATATGAAAAAGGAAAATCATTTATGACAGCAGGAACTATATCTGCAGGTGAACCAGTGACCAGTGAGTCAAGCCTTGTTTAGGGATTACAGTGAAAGAGTATGTCTAAAAGGTTCTGTATTGGGGCTTGTATGACCTGGTTGCTTTTTATCTACAGACCATTATTTCTATAAAGATTCCTGACATTTGGCCCATTTTATTAATGGAGCATGCATATAGCAGCAGAGAATAGAAAAATCTGAATTCAAGGAGCTTTACATTCCCATAGGAGCAAACTGAAATTCTGAAACGGATTATACCCATCATCATGCAATACCTTTGATATTATCTTAAGATGAAAATGTCTACATTCCAGCTATATAAACCAGATGGTGATTTTCACCCATTTCGCCCTCATATGTTAGACCTGGATATAAGATGCAACAAAAGGGAAGTGATACAGCTGGGTAAATGAAGAACTGAGGCCATCCTTAAAAATATTCTTGTTTGCCGTAACCCGACCGACCCTGTCAATTTAGGACCGACCAATTTTTTTTTTACTCTTCAAACAACTAATACAAATTCGAATGTCTAATCTATTGCACGAATCGATTGGACCAACCAACACAAGTTTCGAAAACGAAAATAGGAAATTGATTTTAACGGCTTTCTCTCCCAGCGCTTCCAGGTTTTTTTTTTTTTTTTTGGAACGCGTCACACAGCAACTGCAGCTTCAGACACACACGCATAACAGCAAATAATACTTCTGCACAATGTTTCTCTTTTTACAACAGAAATGTGAATGGTGTGTTTGACTGAAGGCACGTGTTGAACACCCAGTCAGTGACGTCACGATATGCTAATTTGTTTAAATTCATACCTACGTAATCACCATCACCAAAATTGTACTTTTTTTTTTTTACATTGAAACTTGAAAAAAAAAATATATAGACCTACCTACCGACCCTTTTTTTTTTTTTTTTTTACTGTTACTGCAAACCAAAATATTTTTAAGGATGGCCTGAAGTAACAGAAACATAATGTCAGTTGTCAGAGATGTGAGTCAGTAACGAATGCAAATAAACTTGAGGTTTTGTACCAACAAGGTCAAACTAAGTAATAAGCAAAAGTGAAAGAGATGTCTAAATGTCTAAGTGGAAGCACTGCGGTTAGATCAGCCACTAGCTACAAGCCTCAGATACAGACAAACCTCGCACCAATCACATCAACCTGAACCTAAAAGAGAAAGGACAGAGAACACACACCCACAGCACTAACTGGGTCGTAACATCATATAACCTTTAAGTTAGGAATAAAACATATGTGGTGTAATGCTGATTTGTTGCTTTTGTCCCAGTGTTTTTTACTATTCCATTTGCCAGTGGTAAAAATGTTTTATTAATTAATTAACATTTTCTACATTTATTATTAATGTTGTGGACTGTCCACTACACATTATAAGTTCCTTCCTGTTCTGACTGACTTTATAGCTGCTGTAAACAGAAGTATCCTCACCAGCTTCTCTTGAAGGTCATAACACAAGTAAAATGCAGCTTGTCACGTTGACCAAGAAACCACAAAGTTGGTCTGAATTCAGGTCTCTCAGCTGTATCTCTGACTGCTAGTCCTTAAATAAATGGAAAATAAATGTCTCCTCACAGAAGATTGCAGAGTATAAGCAATTACACACGTTGAGCTGTCTGTGTCGCGCCTCCCGTACAAGTCCCAGTGTATGCTGTTGCTATAGTAATGATAAAGTATTAGGACACGCACATTAATATAAACTTATACTTTGCCTCGCTGTTAGAAAATTAATCAGCACCTTCTGACCAAACAGAATCGAGTATTTAACAGTGCTTCAGTAAAATGCTATTTAACAGCGTAGTTCTAGAATGTTCCACAATCAGAACATGAAATGGTTTGTTAATTGGTAAAATCAATATTACGTGACCTCCAAGAGCAAGCAGTGGATGCTGTGGTCTGGTGGCTCAGTGTGTAGAATCTTTTAATTTTAGAGCTAATATACTGTGTTTGGGTGTAGCTGGGAATGGAAAATTGGTGCTTTGGGGTTTGGGAATGGAAAATTGATGAAGCAGTGATTTTTCTTTTTAAAAAGTTCTCACAAACTTCACCTGAGAGGAGTTCTTCTTCTCTGGGGCTCATTCCTGACCCTCCCACAGCCCTTCCTCTATCAATATGCAACTTCTGGAACAGGGGACAGAATACTAATATACTGCTGTGCTCTTTGAATGGGGATGCTTCAGTGAACTCTGTGGCGTATAAACGCTAGACTGCAGTATGTAGCAGTGTGAAGTTTAGTTTCATTAGCCTTTAATAGGTGGTGACAATTCTGGGCATCACAGGATCATTCGCGGTGCACATATCACAGCTAGCCATGAAGTAAAGGCCACATGCAGGTAAAAGCCCTTGTTCCACCTTTCCTAAGATAAATGTTAAAAAGATAATTGAGTAATCATTCCTGGTTGGTCTTCCTCCAGGGAAGTTATACAGGAACTACTGCAGTGTTAAAAGGTTGGCACATTCCCTGAAGCTCATCACTAAAAAGAAAAAAATGCAAATCTGTCTGCCACAGCTGTTTCTATGCCTAAGCAGTGGCAGGGGTGTGATTTATTTGATCCAGAACAGCAATCATGGGCATGATTTATTTGATTCAGAACACCAATCAAGGTTTCACAACAAAGTGTGGAATATTTAATTAAACTTAATTCTACCATGAACTGCTTTCCAGACTGGTCAATTTTTTTTTCTTGTTTAAATTGTTGGTTTGATTTGATCGAATGAATGTTTTACAATTCAGACCTGTTTTTATGGGTTTGCTGTGATGATACCTTAAAGAGAGGTTCAAAGCTGGGTAGAGTTTTTGGGGTTAAAAATGCAGAACAGGAAAGCATAAAGCACACTTATCTGTTTCTTTGAAGAAATACTCTTGGATAAACACAGGGATTTTGAATAAACTGATGTTTTTATCTCTGCTTGGCATGAAATCTCTATTGTGTCAACATTGACAGTGCATTGCTGCACATTATTTTGACTCAATTTTATAAAAATTGAAGTGAATGTACTTATTAATTAATTTATTATTTATCTATTACAGTATACAGAATATATAATATCTGTCTGTCTCTCTGTCTATAGACACACACACACATATATGTGTGTGTATATGTATATATGTATATGTATGTGTATATATATATGAGGGGACAGTGATAAGATGAGGGGACAGTGATAAATGGAACTGAAGTCAGTAGTTTGTATGGCTCCCACGTGCCTGTATGCACTCCTGCCTACATCTAGGCATTTTCCTGATGAGATGGTGGGGGATCTCCTTCAAGACCTGGATCAGAGTATCCATGTGCTCCTGGACAGTCTGTTGTGCTACATCAGATCTGATAAATAACATCCCAGAGGTTCTCCATTGTAAAGGGTCTGACAATGGCTCTGATGACTTTATTCATACAGCAGTATGGGAAGCATTGCCTAGCACATGGAGGTCTGTGCAACTCTCTAAGGATATTCCTCCTAGAGTCTAGGAGGAATATCCTTAGAGGGTTGCACAGACCAGTTAGGACCTAGACCATAACTGACACACTGCGACTCTGGTCATTCTGGATGGTGTTGCAGGCAGCATAACATTCCCCATTTGTCACACATCACAGGTCCCAATAGATCAGGGGTTGGGATCCTGCAGCTCTAGAGCCTCATAAGGCTCCTTCATCCCTCTGCAGTGCCTCCCTGTAGTTTGGAAAAAATATGGGATTTAATAAATTATATATTTTTTATTTTATTTTCAATGGAGTAACTTATTTTTCCAGAGAAAAGTGATCTTGTTATATTAAAATTAAAAGTGTTTCATATTTTGTCCACCAAAATATGGATCTCATAATAATTTTGAAAAAAAAAGAAATCTCCAAACAAAATAGAAGGTTTAATGCTTCATGGACAGATTCATTTGCCTTCGCTGCTGACAATGCTGGTTTATGTGTAGAGAAATTAGCAAACAACAAAAATATAGAAAGACATTTACAGAACAAACACAGCATTTGCTGGAAAGTACAAAGCTGGACCAATTTCAGAGCAAACACTTTCAAGAAGTGAATTAAGTCTACAAACTTACCTACTGTTGCTGGTTTTGTGGCTCACATTTAATACACTATTATTTTGCAAATATATATTGTAACCGGAACTGATGCTGTTGTTTTATATTGATTCTTGACAGTTGATTGCTGTGTGTGTTTTAGAAAGAAAAAAGAGGATAAGGGAATTCTGAATGGAACTTCAGTTATAATTAAACATAAACTGGCTAATTTTTACGTTTGCTCTTTTTAACACTCCTTCTGCTACATTGTTTTATTATAAAGTGGGTGGATTTTTATTTTATTTATACATGCATTTTTTTTAAATCTATTTTTCTGTTTAAAGTAACCCTACATATGCCAGTGTATGTTTGTTTTTCAAGTATTGATAAGAGTTTGGTGTTTTCCTTTGCCACAAACAGCAATAAAATGGCAATCGTTTTCTTTTTGTCCTATAATTTAATAAATGCAAATAACTATAGTTCTTTTATATACAGCATAACTTGAAACATTTATGCGTTGTGTTATATTTTCAGGGTCAAATGGGATTTGAATAAATTGTATTAACAAAACAGAAAACTAGAGACAAATCAGTCAGGAAAGATAAGGAGAGAGCAATTGTCTGTGGCCACCATCTGTAATACTGTTCACTTTTTAGGGGTTGCATTGCTGTTGCCTCTCCAGTGCAACTGTTCAGCTGTGTCACTTTCATTTGTCATTTTAGTGTGTGTGTGTGTGTGTGTGTGTGTGTAAGGACTGAAAATTCAGTGTTGTCAAGAGAAAGGATGTATTTTACCCCTGTATATACCATAATTTTCACCCATGCAGTTACTGCATTCTTAAAACTGTAAAAGTATGAGAAACAACTAGCCAGATTGTGATTGCAGTAAATTCTGTGCACCATTTGGTTATTTTTTTAACTTTCATCATTAATATAACTTCTCACTTAGTAATTTACCACATGAATGCTTTTTGTAATGCATGAGGAGCCAATTTTAGTAGCATACACATTCCTAATACTACTTATTGTTAGAAAGCCAGGCTATTTTTTATTTTTATTTATTTATTTATTTATTTATTTTCTTCAGAATAAAAATGGGATGTGGCGGGGTAAATGTCTTGCTCAGCAGGTCTTACAAATTGGTTATTCTTAGGTCTAAACAAAGCTGCTTTCCCATGTGTGCAAGTTCAATTTGTTTCAAACTGAAAATAAATATATCAATAGAGGGAGAAATCTGATGAACTGGCTGGCTTTCAAAATGTCAGGTTGTAAATCTATATATGCAAATGCTGCATAAAACACCACGAAGAGTCGTGTGTGTCTTTTGTAATATTTGGTCTCTGGGCTATAAATCAAATACCAATGGCTGCCGTTGTTGCTCGCACTGGTGTGATTTGGGTCTTTGCTTTATTATCTAAACTTCTTTATCTTTGTCCGAGAATTTAAACAGTTGATTAGGTTGCCTATTGGCATACATTTAACCTTCACAGCTCTTCAATAACGGGTGACAAAATAATGCCGTATCAGTATGATCAGATGTATACCAACATATGTTACTTAAATGTCAGCGGTTCCCTTCAATACATATTGCACTCAGAAGCTCTAGGCTTCAAAATATAGAGGAGATAAAAAAAATGAACCCATCACAATTCATCTTCCAAATATTAATTTATCATCTTAGTGAAATCACTAAAACTTTAATATAGAAAGTTTTTGTTAATTCATTCATTCATTCATCTTCTACCGCTTATCCGAACTACCTCGGGTCACGGGGAGCCTGTGCCTATCTCAGGCGTCATTGGGCATCAAGGCAGGATACACCCTGGACGGAGTGCCAACCCATCGCAGGGCACACACACGCACTCATTCACTCACGCAATCACACACTACGGACAATTTTCCAGAGATGCCAATCAACCTACCATGCATGTCTTTGGACCGGGGGAGGAAACCGGAGTACCCGGAGGAAACCACCGAGGCACGGGGAGAACATTCAAACTCCACACACACAAGGTGGGGGCGGGAATCGAACCCCCAACCCTGGAGATGTGAGGTGAACGTGCTAACCACTAAGCCACCGTGCCCCAGTTTTTGTTAATGTTTTGGAATATTGCATGATGTGCAAATAGTGGAGCACTCGCATCGCTCTCGCTCTCCCTTTCCCTCTCTCACTCTGTACTATCATCTCTCTTTCTTTTACACACACACACACACACACACACACACACACACACACATATATGTGTGTGTGTATTAATTCTTAGGGTGGACCTGTAGTAACTTTTGTTTAGAATTCTCTGTAGCCATCTTTCAAGTATTTAATTTTATACAGACAAAAATGCACATTGTTTTGCTTTGTAGATGATTCAGAAATAAAAAAAGAAGCCTTTGCAGTCTCATTAAAATTGTGCTTAGATTATTGAGAGAATCGAATTGAAACGTGAATGCAGTACATTGCATTGAATCACGACCGGCGTGTGTATTGTTCCTCCCAGAGCTTGTTGGCTGCTTTACAATTACAAGTTATTAGCTAGCAATCAAACACAAAAGATAATTAATGTCTGAACATTAACCAGAAAGGGGAATTTTTTATCATCTCCATCTGCTGTTTTCACTCATTAGTTTATTACTGCCACTCTGCCTCTCCTCTTCTTTGCTCTGTCTCTCCCTGCACTTCTGGCACAACCAAATTAGAAACGAGGCACAGTGATTTCTCAGTATGTATTCATAAATTAATGTATTTTTAAATGGAATGAAATGTACTTGTTTTGTCAGTATACCTGTGCACACTGCCAAAGTATCCCCTATGTATGATAAATACTGGCAGGACTAATATACATTTAAAATACCCAGTAATGAAATCTTTAAAAACACATCTTAATTTTGTATTGATTCGTTTTCTTACATTAAAAAATTACATTCACAATTTAAGTTTAAAGGCTTCTTTATCAGAAGAATAATCTCTTATTCTCTGGTCTCTGTGTTCAGTTAGCTAAAGAATCAAATCAGAGCTAAGAAGCCATTTGGTAGGGGCTTAGCATTCAAAATGTATTTCAGGAACCTTTTTGGTTTATAAAGAGCGTAAGCTTTTATAAACAATGACGTCCTGAAATTGTTGAACTGCCATTTAAACAGAGTATCACTCTTCTGCATGTGCTGTTGAGGTGAAGAAAAACAATCATTTTATTATTTATTGTTCGGGCTGAAATTATTGTAAGACCAGAGATTGTTGTGAAGCAACAAGCAAGCATGGAAACAGCTCCATGTCAAACAAAACAAAACAAAGGCATCCGTCTGTCCTGGAAAGATAAACCTGGAATCAGATCAAATAGCACTTTTTCAGTAAATTGCTTTGCTAAGGCAGCCGACTTGCTGTCAGGACTCTTCACATTCGGGATACTACATAGAGATTGCACAGGAGTGGAAGGTTGCCAAGCGATCACTCTCTGACTGGCTAATAAATTGATCCAACCTACAACACGCTTCTTAAAGAGTGTAAATGCGTTAGAGCAGCGGCGTAAAGAGGGATGGAAATAAAGGGCTTGGCGTGTCTAGCATTTTAATGAAAATCAAGTGTGGGTTTTTTATTTTTCAGGGAACACTGTTCTGTCTTATACAGTACACGTATTAAAGGTGCAGGTCCTGGTCAAGCTTCTCATGCTGCCTCAATGCTCTTCAAAGGGTTTCCTTTCCTTTGTCCCTTTTGTGTGCTTGATCTGTGATCTGCTGCAGTAAAGCTTTAAAGCAGGTCCATTGTGCCTGTTTCTACAAAGTGCGTCTTCCTTTTACTGCGTGTAGTGTCTCATGGATTCTAATAACCGCTGTGCATTGCATTAATGTGACTATACCGTGACTGATTAAACAGCACTTAAGACACCCCGTGGGTTTTGTATCCCGTTAGCCTATTTGCAAAGCCATTCTTTCATACTGATTTCACAAATGAGTAGCCCATTCATCTGTGTGTAAGGAGCTTAAAGTGTGTGTGTGTGTGTGTGTGTGTGTGTGTTTAAAATAACCTCTGCTTGAACAAAAGTTGAAGCCATTGCATCACTCAAGTAACTGATCGAATCTGTCAATTGAATTCAGTCTTGAATGAATCCTCAGGCATTACTCCAGCCACGCTCTAGCACTCTTGTGTAGAGCGCAGTACTGTGCCATATAGGGCCTGAGCTTGCTTATAATGGATTTGTGTGTGTGTGTGTGTTTGTGTATTCGCTCCTGTGTGTGCTATATAAGAGCCCCCACACATCCGGGTTTTCTGTTGTCTTTCTATCCCCATTTCCATTCACTGCTCTTTACTTTGCAAACATATTTTTCCACATTGGATCAAGATGCGACTTAGGCTACGTTCACACACCAATTCTGAATTAATATTTTTTAAATGAAAAATCATTTAATTAGGCTGTTTGCTTTAATGTTTTAATGTGACCTATAGCTGACTAGGTTAATCTGTTTGCACAAAGGAACAATGTGTTCCATGATGCGTTCATGGTCTCTGTAAAAGGGCATATTTTTCAGCCACAGACACTTCTTTGGTTCACATACCTGATTTCTTTTATTCATTCATTCATTCATTCATTCATCTTCTACCGCTTATCGGAACTACCTCGGGTCACGGGGAGCCTGTGCCTATCTCAGGCGTCATCGGGCATCAAGGCAGGATACACCCTGGACAGAGTGCCAACCCATCGCAGGGCACACACACACTCTCATCGATTTCTTTTAAATATTGCTTTTAAACTTTTATATAACTATCATTCCTTTGATGCTACAGCAGCATCCTTATATGGCCTTATTCAGCCATTTCTTTTGAGATCAGTTCAAACACTGAGTAGTTGTGATTATGTGCCTTGTAATTTTGCCTAATCACCCCTAATGTTTATGAGGGCTGTTACATCACTATCCTTCTAAAGAAATCCTTCTTTGTTGTTATCCTCTCATTCTTTCCAAGGAGCATGAAATTATTATAATGTTAAGTAGGATTGATGTAAAAGTTGCATGAATTCCATCACATATAGGATGTCCGTTAGGTTTCAGGACAGCATATTGAAATTGGTATTTGGAATTGAAAATGTTAGTCAGGGTTTTTTTTTGGTTTGGTTGGTTGGTTGTTTTATTTTTTCCCCACACGGTCATGCAAGTAACAAATCTATGACAAATTTGTTTAAAAAAAAAAAGTCTGATTTGGGCCACTGCTGTGTGAATGTTGTCTTATACTCCACAGCTAGCATGCCTGATGGTGTGCAAGAGATGGTGTGCACATTGTTTTGCCTTCGGTCATGTATTGATTGAAGCGCACTGAATTTTTAATGCCTTAAATTAGAACTCTGCAATTACTTTTGTGAACAGGGAGGCCAAGGTCCAGGCAAACACACAGAAGATGTCCAAAATATCCAAGGCAGCAAAAGCAGTGAAGAAGGTGGAAGTAGGAGGTGTGATCAGAGCTATTGTTCGATCAGGACAGGCAGCTCCAGGGCCTCCACTGGGCCCCATCCTGGGACAGGTAGGCAGAATTTTTTTTTGTACATTTCCTTTTTTCCCTCTCCACCTCCATTTTTTTTTTCTGCTGTCTATCTAAAAGACTGATGCATCATATAGCAGTATACTGACACTGCCTTATAGCTGTTTACACATAAAACACCTAGTTAAGTAAGAGTGTAATTGAAACTCTAATGATGCCATTAAGCTGCTGTCTGTCTTAATGACAATAACCGAGCCCTTCTTGCCTCTCTATAAAGGCACTTTTGCCTGCCCTCCAGAGTGTGCTTGCCAGCATATGGGAATCTGTTCAGCCTTGGAAATTAGATGAATTGAGTATCAGTCAAGCGAGGCAATGCCATGTGTTTTAAACTGTGTCAAAACATGGTCAGCATCATTGTTTGAGCCCATTCTTTGATGCTGTGGCACTATTTTTTATTCTTTTTTTGCGCATATGTGTGTGTATGCATGCACACTGGGTGTGTATATTTGTGGTTGTAGCAAAATGTAAATAAATTGTCCACATCATCCTTTTAGCTTTAGGCACTGGCCCTTTAATCTCCCTCTCTCGCTTTTTCGGTGTTCCTCTTTTCTGTCTAACCAACCCTGACAGAGTAAACATATCGAGGTAGGCTGCATGTCGGCCTGGGAGCAAACTTAAACAAATGAGAGAAATAAAAGAAAGAGAAACAAGCAAGGAAGATGGAACTGACACATCCAGCTAAGGTGAATAAATTATGATCCGGTGTAAAATTGCTATGACCGAATGGAGGATGGAAACAAAAGGTAAAAGAAAGCAAGGGATAAGTAGCCACTACTGGTGTTTCACAAACTGTGACCTAGCTTGGCAGCAATACACAGAATGTCAGCAAAAATGTGCACAATGCTTTGAATGCTTAAATGGAGGAAATGGGTACTTTGTTGCCGGATTTTTTTTTGGACTCATTTAAACCTGGCTCACCAGAGTAATGCTCTAGAAAAGGTATTTGCCATGGAGAATAAGGCAAAGATAAACACTTGAGACTGCAGACTGAAGACTGCAGTTCTGTTAATCCCCCTTTGTTTATCCATCTGAAATCTATCTCCTTTCAAGTGGCACGCTTAAAGCAGTGCTGTTCATACATCGTAATGAATAACCCCATTCCCTCAACATTTTCAGCCATTTTTGTGTTATTTTAATCCGTCCTGCAAATATTAGCCATAGCTTACACGTATATATAAAGCTGCATGTGAACACGTAGCTAATTGACAAACAAGTCCTTTTTGAATGAATTAGGTCAATAAGAGAAGCTTGAATGAAATATGTCAGTCCTCCAGGCCATGACCTGCTGTCACCACCTGCTAAGGTTTCTTGTTCTTGGCATTTCAGTCAGACATGCATGAGACTCATGCCATAATTACACAAGCAATCACTCCACTTTTTATACTGATAATTATGATAATAGCTGTGTTAAACGGGGATTTGAAGTGAATCAGCATTTTCTGTCATTTTCTCCCCATATATTTGTTTCATGCCATTTCACATGCATTTAAACAATCTATTATGGATGACAATAATAATGATGATGATGATGATGATGATGATGTGGATACTCTGGCAGTGTTTTCACAACAGGGAAATTTGATTTACCCAAACAAAAAATGACACATCTGTCTATAAAAATGAACAAGAATGTCAATGCACATCCCTCAGACAGTATACTGGAGTGGCTGTAGTTCTTGTAAAATATGAGGTCATAGAGTTGATCAGATTTCTCAGAGGCTGTGTCCAGACTAATGGGAAATTTGGTGTCTAACAAACATTTATTATATAGTGGAGTACTAATGTTTCAGAGCCATGCTTCACGCTGCAAATTGTAGAGTTAAAAAATATATGTGGTGAAAAGAATCAATAAGCTTAGGTTTAATTGACGCTCATAAGAAGGCAGTTGGTTAATTTGCTGCATTTATGAAGTTTATCTTTTATTTTCTTGTCATTCATTTTATGTATTGTGTTTTGAAGCTCGTGACATGTGCATGAAACATTTATTGTATGTCCATAGTTCAGGAGCAATGGCAAGCACTGATTTGAACATCTAACAGGAATGTTGTATATAGCCAATGTATTTCTGCATGAATAATCACAGTTAAGCTAATTATCATATTAATCACTGGAAATTTGGTCAAACTTAACAATATGGCTTCCACCCCTGTTACCTTGCAGCTTATAAAGCAGCACTTTATCCAACACATCCTGTATGCACATGTGCATGTGTTACCGATTTAGGTGATTTCATTACATTAAAATTATAATAAAAAAAAAAAAGTTAAAATGGCAGGGGTTTTGTTCATTTATGTCTTTCTGTAAGGGGAACATGGGAGAGGTTTAAAGCATAAGATGACCGATCACTCATCTACATTTACAGCTTACTTTAGTTCATAACATCATCTATTTAAAATTCAGTCCAGATATGCAGTGTCTCTGATTAAGACACTTTTTGTAAATGGGGTAAAATGACTATTTAGTTGACTTTAATCTGACAATGCAATGAATTTAAAAATAGACCCATATTTATGTATTTAGTATCAGTCTCAAATTCCATAGTGTTTCTTTCCTAATGTATTTATAATGAATTACTCTATATTTATGATTGACTTCTGAATATCCAATATTTTTTTTCTCTTTTAAATCCTTACTAAGCACACTTGTATCTCAATATACGATATCTCGAGGGTTTAATTCATAACAAAACTGTTTTTAATTCATTGACTCCTATCCTCTTGGAATCATGTGGACAAGCTTCTGGAAATGTAATAACGTAAATAAAAATAGTGATGTGAATAGATCAAGTACTTTTCACTGTGTTAAGTGCCCATTGTTCTATCAGAGCCATGTTTGTTTTATGGGTCTATTTTTTATTACTAAGCAGTGAATGATGTTTCAGTTTCATGCACTTTGATTTGATTTGTCTAATACATAATCAGTAAATTAAAAAAGACTGCTTAATAATAACAGATTTAAAATACAATTTTTACCAATGTTTATAAGCTCGACATACTGTATGTTTGCTCAACAGAAATGTGAAAAAGTATAAAAGTGTATGAAAATGCATAATATTTATATTACTAAACATTTTAAAAACATTGGTGATTCAAATTGAACATTTGTGATTCAACAGGGTGAAATCATGAAGATTTGATTGGCTATGATATTATTAACATTAGTCTCTCACAGTTTAAAACGCTAAAATATATAACTGATTCTATGTAATTTGGTCTAACAGGGTAGAATGTGTATGATGGGAAGCAAACTGTCCTGATAAAGCACTGCAATATTAAAAATGAAAAGAGTGTACCTTAACCAGCATAAAAAATTCACCCATTGAATAGATGATGATACGATTTCTTTTTTTTTTTTTTTTAAACATACTAACCTGGTAGAAATCAATGCTGGGAACAAGCAAATACCATCTGCATAAAAAAAACGCACACAAAATAAAATTTTATATTAATGTTGCTGTTTTTCTTTTGTGTGAAAATGTGGAAAGCATTCTAAATAATTCTAATTGATTTTTTTTTTTTTCAAGATTGAATAGGCACTGGATAGCAGAAATGACTTGATAGTGATAGTGAATTAAACAGGATTAAACAGAATGCAACTGTCTATTAGAGAATGTGTGCTCAGAATTAGTTATTACTTGGTTTTTGGCCAAAATCCAGACCAAAAGGATGACTGGTGACCAAAAAGTCTGTCATTGTTGCTTATCCACAGTGGCTGATCAGTCCACCTAGAGCTCCTGCGAAATATAGGCAGACCCCAAGGAGCTATCAGCATGATCCGGCCTTGTGTGGCTTTGGCTTTGGCCATGAGTGCGTAGGAGTGCGTGGTCCCGAGTGGATGGAATTGTGCCACTGCTCTGTCCTTGCTCCATTTGCTCTGCATCCATCCCCAAGCTCTGGTTTCTCCCTCCACCCTCACCTCCTTCTCCTTGTCCCCCACTGTTACTGTTTCTGTGCATGTCCCATGCTGATCTAAGCTTGAGAGCCAGTGCCAGCACATTCTTCCCCACAAACACTGTGGATATCCTTGGGTCCCTATACCAGAGTACACCCACAGCCCTGAGCCCCAGTGTCATCACATTGATGGCAAACAGACTGAGCCACGGGTACACAGCTTCCCTGCGTGCTCTTCTCAGCCCTGGTAGTGCCAGCTCGGTGAGTGAGACACAAGGCAAGAGAAGCAGCAGCACATAGCAATAGAAGAAGATGACCCCATCAACCCATAATGGGACCACTGCACCACTCTGAGCCTCTTCCCACAGGCCAGCCTGCAGGTCCAGCACATCCAGCAGGTCTAAGGCCACCCAAAGGAGCCTGGCACGAACCTCCTGCTTCCTGTGTGCTGGTGTTACATGCTCAGCTCCTGTCAGTACTAGAAAGAGCGAGGGCAGCCCCACTGAGAGCAGAAGAGTGAGGGTCTTGCGTGCCAATGGGTCTGCTGGCCGCCGTTCATGCCTGTAGTTCTGGCACACGAAGAAAAGCTTGAGTTCCAGTAAAGACAGGAACAAGAACCAGAGAGCGCTGGCAAAAGCACGCCGTGGCGAGCGAGCTTCTGACGCAACACCAGCTGACACAAAGCGAAGTGCCAGAAGGAAGCCCAGGTCACCCAACCCCACAGCTGTGCATGCCCATGCAGCTGGCCAAGCCCGACTCCCGCGCCCCAGCATGCTCTGTTCTAGGAGATAGAGGTCAAGCACAGCCATTGTGCTCACAGTCACCAAGGTGGACAAACACACCTGGGGTGAAGGTAACATGCCTGGAACAGAAGGAGAAAAAAGGGCACTGTTAGAATGCAATGTTGTGTCAAGTATCAGGGGATTCACTCAGAGGTTATAGGGTTTATACTTTTCAGTATGGCTTGGCATATTAATAAGCAGAAAATTAGAATATGCTGAGGAAAGAGAATATTTGCATGTTGGACTTGTTTCTACTTTGAAATTTTTCACTTATCCTGGTTGCAAGATAGATCAGATAAGCTATAACACGTATGTGTTGAGTATCTGGGCAAAGTGAGTGTTTCAGTATTAATTTCAGTAATTCAGTAAACTGCAGTAACAGGCAATACTCATTACTCATAACTCATTGTCCCTGTGGCTATGTTTATTATTTCATCTGTATTTGAAAAAGAGCAAAGCAGTTTTATCTGTTATCCATAAAAAAGGAATAAAGTGAAAATACATGTGATCTTTTAATACACACAAATGGCATTTTATTCCCTAAGATCTACGATGGACCATTGGATGGTTACTTATTCATGTGTACAACCTTCTTCATCGCAGTATTTGTGCGCATTTATCACAAGGTCATTCAAATACGGATTTGTCCTTTTTACTTTTTGTCTTTGTACGTCCTCAAAATTTCTGCATAGGTTGTACAATAGTTACTGTGTTGCTGCCTTATTTATTGTTAATTAATTGTGCTAAAATTTGAGGTCCGGTATGCTGATAAAGCTTGTTTTCTGTGTGGCTGGACTGCCAATATTTTATAAAGGATAGCTCTATTAAAATGGCTTTTATTTGCCGGATCAATTTTTGAAACAATAGCATTTGCACTGTGTTGCAGAGACATACAGTCCTAACACACACCACACTATAAGACAAGGTGTTATCACATGCTTGTTTTTATATATATATATATATATATATATATATATATATATATATATATAATATTCTTATTTAAAGCAATATTTCTTCCAACGACACTGTAACTCTTCTTAATGATTTGTGTGGGGAAATGATTGCAATCTTTACAGACAAATCGAATCTGTGCATCCTCAGCCAATTGCACTCTATAGCTAGTTGTCTTTGTGAAGTCCACCAGGCAGCTTTGGGTGTTAGGAGCTGCAATGATCAAAGGCATCCTAATATAAAAATCATTAGCATTTAAGAAATATGGTAATGGCATCGTTGTGAATACATGATCCATAGCTGAGATTAATTAAACCTGTCCTAATGAGAAGACTTGCACTAGATTACTATATTACATGCAGTTACATGTTTTATTTTTGAATAATCAGCTTGGGGGAAAGACTGGGTATGTACACAGTTATGTTTATTACATTATAGATTTATATAGGTATATTATTATATTTATTTATACAAATATTTGTTTTCTTAAAACAACTGAGAGAACCAAGAATTAAACAGTGAGAGTCCTATTGTTGAGGGAAGGAGAGAGAGACAATGATTCATTCCCTTAGCGTTTTACAGACCTATAAAATGTTAGTGCATGATGGTGATAGTTCATAAACAGGTCTCAGGGAATGAGTGAGATGGTTAGTGACAGGATAAGGAATGAGAGACAAAAGGCACAGGAGACTGCTGAGGGTAAAAACATGGAAGATCAATCCACAGGAATAGATAAATTTATTCAGTCCTGGGGAACTGTGGAAATTAAATGCATTAATACATAAAAATGGACCAGATGGAGGAAATGTTTAGTAAATGACCTAGGATTACCAGTCGTCTTCTGTGTGATGAAAAGAGTGTCTGCATTGCTGATGTCTGATTAAAAGTAGATGTTCTGAAATGAAATGCAGGTTTCAAAAAGCCTTTCTTGAGGATTAGCGTAGAAAATAGTATGTCTGATAATCTCTGTGTTATCAAAACCTGGTTTCAGAGCCTGGTATGTCTTGTCTGATGGGATAGAATTTTTTTTCTTCTTTCCCAGACACAACTTTCACCATGTAATTCACTATGATATAAATATAGACATTTGGTTGAAAATCCTCCAGGCACATCAATAGTGACACGGCTTCCAGAGTGTCAATAGACAATGTGCTCTGCTTTACCGCGAGTATGAGTAATGGCGTGGAAAGCATACAGGTGATTGTGTGTCCGCAAGTGTGAGCTTACATGCATTATTCAGGCACAGATTCCCTGTTGGCCTTCCCTTCAGTACAAACGACTTGTCTCTGATGGACTGCTTACTACTGAGAAACAGAGGTGCTTCCACAGTTACTGGACAGGTATCCAATTCAGCGACGGTGTTATTCAGTGTTTATTTGGTCAAGTCATATTCGCCAGCTATGTACTCATAACACTTAATAACAGTGAACTCTTAAGCGTTACAAATGTAATTAGACTTCCCTTACTGCTTATATAATATCAGTGTCATAGCGTTGACCTGTCCACCACAGAGATCATCAATAATTTGGGTGCGCAGGTGTTGTGTTTTGTTTTTATTTGTCCTTGGGTTTATTACAGGTCAGATTTAAATAAGGCTTAAACATGCTTTTATGTAGCTCTTCTCTGAGTGTGCTTAACTGTTATTAACAGGTTCATAATTTTCATTGTAAACTTTAATTGTAAAGTTTGTGTTTATAATAAAGCAGGGGTTCAGTCCCATGAGCTGAAGTTTGTTGCATTATTGAGAGGAAGCAGAATATTTACCAAACTAAGCCGTCTCAGTGTCTGTATATCAGTAGATTTTTATTTACCTTAAGTCGACGGAATCAGATGTTGTTGTGTTTTCAGTCGAATTCGTCTGGAATAGTTCAGATGTTTGAGTAAAACGTCTCGGTCGCTGCGCCCCAATCTTACCACATACCGGTAAATCCAAAGAAGCCATTTAGACGATGCGAAAGAGCTCAATAGCTACATTGTCAAACCTCAAGTCGCCTGCTATTCCGGTCAGGTTTGTGGAAAATCTGAATATTTTCTCTTTTACTATCTTTCCCCCCACACACCCCACTCCACATCCCACCCCCTTCCCCTTCACAGCCCGCGGACGTTTTCCATGAGACCGTTTTTCCCCCCAAACCTCTCGCGAGCGCCTGTCGACTCGGTTTCAGCTTGTCGCGCGCGGTCTCATCAGCTTCACGCGCGCTTTCGGTGCTATGTATAGGGCTCTATATGTCGGGGAAAAGTCGACGAGTAGTACTGGAAAATCTGCAACCGGATGTTAAAAGTTTAATTCTCACGATAAGCCGACGTGGTGTGCTTACCAGCGTGTGGACGATAATATAATGAAGCGAGCGCATGGCTCGAGTTTATGATTGCGGCGTGTGATTTGTAGGCAGCCTACGTGCACTCGCCCTCCTCCTCCTCCTCCTCCCCTCTCCTCCTCACCCATTCCACTGTATAGTTTCGTCTTTCTCTCCCGTTTTCACTTCTGTCCAAGCCACTCGAAATAGCAGGCGGGTATGTTTGAATTGTCGGTGTATTAGCGGAGGGCAGTGAGTAGTCAGCTGCCTTCGTTTATATAATTACAACCTTGGTCATAGACACAGTCACTGCTACTGATGATAGAGTAATCTGGGATCTCTTGTCCCTTATGCAGTCATAAATGATTGCATATCCTAAGCATTTTAGTGCTCGAGATATTGCCAAGATCCAGCTTTAATTTTTTTATTGCTACATCTTAATCTTTCACTCTTCAGGTTCCTAACAGTTTGAACACTTCTTTTTTTCTTAATAGGCATATTTGATGGTGTTCTTTTCATTTTTGCAGGAAATGAACTGCTACTCAAACCTATCACCTTTTCACAATCTTGGAAGTGTTGAATTTATGAGAGAATGTGATTTATTTTCAGATGTAATTTGCACAGCATCATAGAAATAATCGTAGCATGATCTTGTTATCCGTTCCCTGCCCTCTATAAGTGCCCTTTTTGTCGTTTTTGCCTTCTTAACATATAAATTCAAAATGATCATCTCTCTCTCTCTCTCTCTCTCTCTTTCTGTCTCTCTCTCTCGCTCTCGCTCTCTCGCTCTCACTCTGTGTGTGTGCACCATTTTCTTTACCACCCCATCTTCTTGTGGTTGCAGGGGTCATTTGAGTGTGTGGTTTAATCAGACCCATGGAGAGAGAAAGGGGAGGCCAAGTCATCTTTCTTGTCACAATCATCTGTGTGCTTCACTGATTTTCACGGAGAGATTTTCTATTACCCAACTTCATTTTTTTTGGCCTGCCCCCCTCACTTGCACTCAAGCTTTCTGTCTTTAGTCCCAATGGGTGTCTTTGAAGGTCAGTGAGCTCTGTGGCTCTCAGTATAGGAGGAGAGAGAAAGAGAAAAGAGAAAATGAGGGCATGGAGTAAGGGGAAGGAGGGAGTTGCAAATGTCCAGCATTGCACAGTCATCATTTTCCCTCACTGACAGGCAGAGTGAAGTTTGGAAGGATGTGAAGGATAACTCTGGAGTGCTGAGGACCTGGTTGCTGCCCAAATGTCCTCCAGCACAAACAAGTCTCAATTCAACAGCATACTCACATACCCTATGGCCATCTGTCACACACAGGAGCAGTGAGCTGTCACCACACACACCTCATTTACACACAGATGGTCTACCTATGAAAACAAAGGGAGCCCAACACGATTGCAGCTTTGATGTGTTGAGGTAGTAGTTTCTGAGTTCATGCCTGTACCTTGTCCAAAAGGGTTTGTTTCAGCAGTCGATCCAATTTTCTTTGTTTCCGCAGTCACTCACCCAAGTATGTCAGAGAATGGGTTATGTCCAGTTTATAAGATATTATACATTTTAATAATTTTTTATCAAGGGTATTAAACATCTGTATGTGTTTTAATTCAATCTTGAATCATGTCCTCACTCATGTACCTTATTTTTGGGTGCCCACTCCACGTTTGAAGTCTTGTGTTAACTTAACAGTCTACAGTTAATCATCTGCATGACACTCTGGTAGGGTGGAATGTGATAAGACAATGAATACTTCAGTAAATTAAATAAAGAAAACGGGAATCAGGGTAATTAATTAGAGTGCCTCACATTGCACCCTTTAATTAACCCTGTCCCTGATTATCCCCTATCATCCTCTGCCAGGGCAAATCATTTTTATGTTTCATGTATATGTCCTGTTTCACACATGGCTCCTCACTCATTTTAAAATGCTGCCTATAATAAATATAACTTGAAAACAGCCATTTCTCTTCTTCACTCTTGCAGTTTCACATATTACTCAACTGCCATATTTGGTTACTGTACCATAAAATCCCATTTCATCCTGTTAATATTTAGCCTCTAAACACTACTCTGTGCTTCTAACAATTTCAAATACTAATTGAGCTTTCCTTTTCTTTCATTCGGGGATGCAATTAAAAAAATCAGAGTTACTTTGATGTACTATTTACATTGCCCTTCAAGGTTTTAAAATATGATGCTTCATGAGTGCACTATCTCTCTAAGTTTATGGGAGTTATATGGATATTATACACTAATCAGCCATGACATTAAAACCACTGACAGGTGAAGTGAATAACATTGATTCTCTCATTATAGTAGCACCTGTCATGCGGTGGGATATAATAGGTAAGTGAACAGTCAGTTCTCTATCCTGATGTGTAAGAAGCAGGACAAATGTGCAAGCGTAAGGAGCTGAGTGACTTTGACGAGTCAAATCGTGATTGCTATCCAAACGGCAGGTAATGTTGGGTGTTCGCTTCAGGAAAAGATGGAACCAGAATGGATGATGAGAAGAAGATAAACCTTTTTTTTTCAGCATGTTCAGAAATGGTTTGAGGAACATCTGAGGAATGTACTGTTAAGAAATGTGGCTTACTGACTTATAAAATCTGCTGTACATGTTTATATACAATGTGTATTTATTTATGTTTTATTTATAGCATGTATCGCATTTTATTATAGCACTATAACATTTGTTACAGTAGCAGTGAAGGGTACAGTTGATTTACTGCTGTACAGTACAGCAGTAAGAAGTCACAAAGGTATATTGCATTTAATAGACTGAACCCAGTTTTACTTCCATTCTTCTGTTTTCCTTTTCAATGGTCTTGACCCATTAATATATCTGTGTAAGGCTCACTAAAGGTAGTAAAAAAAGAAACTACAAAGCTGTCTATTCTGAATCTACTGTTTCTGAATAAATACACTCAGAACATTGCACTGTGTACATTTCAAAACACATTTACAAAAGGTGCACTCAAGGTTTCTTTTTTTTTAATGATTCATTTTGCCTAAAACAGACAAATATAACATCAGATTGAGGAACCAATGTTAAGCTCAACATTTTAAATGATCTAAAGGAATAACTGCCTATAGAGATGGAGATCATCTTATGTCATCTTGTGTAGAATTTCCTCTTTGGCTCACTCCACAGGTTTTCAGTGAAGCTTAGATCAGGGGATGTGTGGTTGGATGTTGTGTTTGATTCTGTGCTTATGAAACAACTTTTTGTTGATTGGTATATATTTTGGATCATTGTAATATTTGTAGAACTAACCACAACCTAATTGTAGCCTCTTGGCAGCAATAGCCAGATTTAAATCTTTGAGAACTTAATTGTGGCCATTATGACACAGTTCCCACTCTCCCAGATCCCATTAAACATACAGTTGTAAACTCCAGGTGCTGAACTCCAGGCTTTTTTTTGGGGGGAATGCTGTACATGTTCAGAATAAAGGTATCAGGAGTCGTTGACCCCAAAATGCTACCATGTTCTGAAAATCAGTAGATCTAAAGCAATCTCTGCCACGTCAATTAGTTTATAGCCAGATAAATGAACCTCATTACAGTTTTGTCTTATTTCATTTTCCAGTTAAAGTTCTGTGTGAGATCATGGTAATTAAACACAATTCTTTAAACAATCTTTACACATTTTTGCCAAGGGTGATGAGCATTCTGGAGCTGAGCATTCTGAATAGGTTTAATCCAGCGAGACAGTTCAGTGAGAGTACATTTTGCCAGACTGTTAATGAAATGACCTTTTCTGAAAGCTCCTGTTCCACTGACCTCACAGGAGCTGAATGAAGGACACACATACAGATTTTTAGGGCCATAAGATATTATTGATGTCCTTTATAAAATAACATGATTTGCCAGATTTTTTATAGTAAGACCTATAAATTGAGATTGTATCCTTAGTTGGCTTCTTCGATTTAGTGACTAGCTACTCTTTTGTTAAGAATCAGGTTAAGAAACTTACATTTAAAAAAAGTTACT
Organism: Tachysurus vachellii; assembly: GCF_030014155.1. Lineage (NCBI taxonomy): Eukaryota > Metazoa > Chordata > Actinopteri > Siluriformes > Bagridae > Tachysurus > Tachysurus vachellii. The sequence goes on from NC_083472.1 coordinate 11,988,901, forward strand.
ATTTTGTGTTAAATTTATTTAGTCACCATTTTTTTGTTTTATTTTAAAAGGCACAATCAGGGGTTCAATTGTCCTGATTAAAAAAAAAGAAATAAATAAATATATATTTCATCCATCCATCCATCTTCTACCGCTTATCCGGGGCCGGGTCGCGGGGGCAGCAGTCTGAGCAGGGACACCCAGACTTCCCTCTCCCCAGACACTTCCTCCAGCTCCTCCGGGGGAATACCGAGGCGTTCCCAGGCCAGCCGAGAGACATAGTCCCTCCAGCGTGTCCTAGGTCTTCCCCGGGGCCTCCTCCCGGTTGGACATGCCCGGAACACCTCCCCAGGGAGGCGTCCAGGAGGCATCCGGAACAGATGCCCGAGCCACCTCAGCTGACTCCTCTCGATGTGGAGGAGCAGCGGCTCTACTCTGAGCTCCTCCCGAGTGACCGAGCTCCTCACCCTATCTCTAAGGGAGCGCCCAGCCACCCTGCGGAGGAAACTCATTTCGGCCGCCTGTATCCGGGATCTTGTCCTTTCGGTCATGACCCAAAGCTCATGACCATAGGTAAGGGTAGGAACGTAGATCGACTGGTAAATAGAGAGCTTCGCCTTGCGGCTCAGCTCTTTCTTCACCACAACAGACCGGTATATCGACCGCATCACTGCAGAAGATACACCGATCCGCCTGTCGATCTCCCGCTCCATCCTTCCCTCACTCGTGAACAAGACCCCAAGATACTTAAACTCCTCCACTTGAGGCAGGAGCTTTCCACCAACCCGAAGGGGACAAGCCACCCTTTTCCGGCTGAGAACCATGGCCTCGGACTTGGAGGTGCTGATTCTCATCCCTGCCGCTTCACACTCGGCTGCAAACCGTCCCAGTGCACGCTGAAGGTCCTGATTTGAAGAAGCCAACAGGACAACATCATCTGCAAAAAGCAGAGACGAAATCCCGTGGTCCCCAAACCGGACTCCCTCCGGCCCCTGACTGCGCCTAGAAATCCTGTCCATATAAATAATGAACAGGACCGGTGACAAAGGGCAGCCCTGCCGGAGTCCAACATGCACCGGGAACAAGTCTGACTTACTGCCGGCAATGCGAACCAAACTCCTGCTCCGAACATATAGGGACCGAACAGCCCTTAGCAGAGGGCCCCGGACCCCATACTCCCAGAGCACCCCCCACAGATCACCACGAGGGACACAGTCGAATGCCTTCTCCAGATCCACAAAGCACATGTGGACTGGTTGGGCAAACTCCCATGAACCCTCCAGCAACCTGGTGAGGGTATAGAGATGGTCCAGTGTTCCACGACCGGGACGAAACCCACATTGTTCCTCCTGAATCCGAGGTTCGACTATCGGCCGAATTCTCCTCTCCAGTACCCTGGCATAGACTTTTCCAGGGAGGCTGAGGAGTGTGATCCCCCTGTAGTTGGAACACACCCTCCGGTCCCCCTTCTTAAACAGAGGGACCACCACCCCAGTCTGCCAGTCCAGAGGCACTGTCCCCAGCCGCCACGCGATGTTTCAGAGGCGTGTCAACCAAGACAGCCCCACAACATCCAGAGACTTGAGGTACTCAGGGCGGATCTCATCCACCCCCGGTGCCTTGCCACTGAGGAGCTTCTCAACCACCTCAGTGACCTCAGCTTGGGGGATCGATGAGTCCTCAACTGAGCCCTCTGCCTCTGCTTCCTCAGTGGAAGACATGTCGGTGGGGTTGAGGAGAACCTCGAAGTACTCCTTCCACCGTCCGAGAATGTCCCCAGTGGAAGTCAGCAGATTCCCACTCTCACTGTAAACAGTGTGAGCAGGGCACTGCTTCCCCTTCCTGAGGCGCCGGACGGTTTGCCAGAATTTCTTCGAGGCCAACCTATAGTCCTTCTCCATGGCCTCACCGAACTCTTCCCAGACCCGAGTTTTTGCCTCTGCAACCACCCGGGCTGAAGCTCGCTTGGCCCTCCGGTACCTATCAGCTGCCTCCGGAGTCCCCCGAGCCAACCAGGCTCGATAGGACTCCTTCTTCAGCTTGACGGCATCCCTTACTTCCGGTGTCCACCACCGGGTTCGGGGATTGCCGCCACGACAGGCACCAGAGACCTTACGGCCACAGCTCCGCGCGGCCGCGTCGACAATGGAGGTGGAGAACATGGTCCACTCAGACTCAACGTCTCCAACCTCCCTCGGGATCTGGTTGAAGCTCTGCCGGAGGTGGGAGTTGAAGATCTCTCTGACCGGAGACTCTGCCAAACGTTCCCAGCGGACCCTCACAGTACGTTTGGGTCTGCCAAGTCTGTCCAACTTCCTCCCCGGCCATCGGATCCAACTCACCACCAGGTGGTGATCAGTTGACAGCTCCGCCCCTCTCTTTACCCGAGTGTCCAAGACATACGGCCGGAGGTCAGATGAAACAACCACAAAGTCGATCATCGACCTCTGACCTAGGGTGTCCTGATGCCATGTGTACTGATGGACACCCTTATGCTTGAACATGGTGTTCATTATGGACAAACTGTGACTAGCACAGAAGTCCAATAACAGAACACCACTCGGGTTCAGGTCGGGGGGGCCGTTCCTCCCAATCACACCCCTCCAGGTGTCACTGTCGCTGCCCACGTGAGCGTTGAAGTCCCCCAGTAGAATGACGGAGTCCCCGGTCGGAGCACTTTCCAGCACCCCTCCCAGAGACTCCAAGAAGGTCGGGTACTCTACACTGCCATTTGGCCCGTAAGCACAAATAACAGTGAGAGACCTCTCCCCGACCCGAAGGCGTAGGGAAACGACCCTCTCGTTCACCGGGGTGAACTCCAACACATGGCTGCTGAGCTGGGGGGCTATGAGCAAGCCCACACCAGCCCGCCGCCTCTCACCGCGGGCAACTCCAGAGTAGTAGAGAGCCCAGCCTCTCTCAAGGAGTTGGGTTCCAGAGCCCAAGCCGTGCGTGGAGGTGAGCCCAACTATATCTAGTCGGTATCTCTCGACCTCCCGCACCAGCTCAGGCTCCTTCCCCCCCAGCGAGGTGACATTCCATGTCCCTAGAGCCAGATTCCGTGTCCGGGGATTGGGTCGCCTTCGACTGCCACCCAATCCACATTGCACCAGCCCCTTACGGTTTCTCCTGCAGGTGGTGGGCCCACAGGAGATCGGCCCCACGTCACTCTTTCGGGCTGTGCCCGGCCGGGCCCCATGGGGTAAGACCCGGCCACCAGGCGCTCGCATGCGAGCCCCAACCCCGGGCCTGGCTCCAGGGTGGGGCCCCGGTTGCGCCATACCGGGCGACGTCACGGACCTTGTTTTATTGTTCTTCATAAAGGGCTCTTGAACCGCTCTTTGTCTGGCCTGTCACCCAGGACCTGTTTGCCTTGGGAGACCCTACCAGGGGCAAAAAAGCCCCAGACAACATAGCTCCTAGGATCATTCAGGCACGCAAACCCCTCCACCACAATAAGGTGGCGGTTCAAGGAGGGGAATATATATAAATATATATTTATATTTGTTATATTTGTCTCCTATGTTATTCATTAAAAGTTTTCTCCCCACTGAGGAAACCTGATTCACTGAAGGAACAATATTATTTATATATAAAATATATTTAAGTGCACTTTACTATTTTTAAGGTTATTTTAAAATCATGCTTTTCTGTAAAGTGGAATGTTTATATCACTTTTTTGCTGTGACAGCATCTGCTTTTATAAATTTCATCAGGCATGACTGAGAAGAATATTTTTTTTTTTTTTAAGACCTCCTGTCATAAAGGATACATTATGAGAGTCTCAAAATGATAAAGAACTTTAATATCCCTCTGAAGTATTGAGTAAGTTGTCTAGGGGAAGCTAAATGCTCCCATCAAGGTGATGTAGAGCAACCATTTTGCTTCTGACTACTTTTCTTTTATCAGTCATGGCGGGGAAAAGAAAGGATTTAATTGGACTGCTTGACATCAGGATGATTAGATCCCTAGGCTTTAGTAGGCTGGACTGTCAATTTGGCCAGAGCATCAAAGTGAAACCTCTGTGCCCTTTGTATTAAACACTTGGCATCTCTATGAACCAACACCAAGCTTTAGAAAGAGTGCCAAAGAGACTGACTCTCCTTTTCACTTAGACAGTTTTCCAATCTTATAGTGGCCACACTTATGATAATGAAACCCCTAGACATCCATTATAGCTGCCATTGCTTGACTCTATTTGACTTCAGTCTTGTGCCTCAGTATGCTCTTGCACACATCTCTAGTCTTAGTCCCCTACAATGACACTCACATGCCTTTCTTATAAAACTGTCTGCAGTTTTTCTAGCACACGATCCATTTTATAGTTAGAACCACCTTCCATTTCCAGTGTTCTACTTTGCTTTGTAGTTAAATGGCAGATGGAAAGACGTGGGACAGCATTACCTTTAAATCCTAGACTCTTTACCAGTGGTAGATCTAATGAGCCTTTGCCAATATCCACAAACTAATAGGGGGAAAAAAATAATTGCCAGCCATCCCACCCCACTTGTTTACTCAGCTCTCTTGTTTTCAGCTGAATGAGAGTTAGCTTAGATGCCAGGATGGTTCAGACAAAATTGTTGTTAATAATCAAGTCAGCAGGGAGAATGAATTCGGGCGCTTTTGTTTTGCATTTTATTGGCACAAGTTGTTTTTTCCTCTTTTTTCCCCCTAAATTCAAATGCAACACACCAGCCATCTGCCATGAAGATTACTTGGTGCCTGCATCCAAAAGCATTTAACTCATCCAGACCAGTAGTATTTTCTTTGAGTTGGCATGGCAACGGCAGCACTTTATCATAGAAAAGAAATGTCCTAAAATAAATCTTTGCTTTAAAAAATAGTTCTTCTTAGGTGCATTATTGTGGACCTGTCCAAGGCAATTTGTTCTTATCTGTTTGATGGAGGTTTTATTAGTATTTGTTTGAAAGATTCAGCATTTTGAATTCCATTTTAGATCATATTTCAACATCACTGCATGAAGAAAACTTTATTATAATGTCAATATATATTGATTGCTAAACAGAACTAAACATCCATATTAATATTTAGAAATTATTTAGAAGCAGATAATAAAGACTAAACTCTGAATGCAAATGACCCTGCAGTCATCATGTACAGCAAAGGTGCTTTATAATCAGTGTGCATTGGGTGTGCATATATATATGTGTGTGTGTGTGTGTGTGTGTGTGTATGTATATGTGTATATATATATATTTTATACAAAATTCTATACATACATATATATATATGTACGTGTGTGTATAGTGTGTGTGTATATATGTATATATATATATATGTATGTGTATATATATATATATATATATATATATATATATATATATATATATATATATATATATATATATACACACACACACACACACTAAAATAAAATACTAATAAATAATAGTATAAAATTAATTTCCATACTCAGTTGTTTTTTTTTTGTTGTTTTTATTACCTTAAATGATTTGCTTCAGAAATATAGAGCCTACCTTTATTTTAAATCTGGCAGCAAGATTGAAAAGTGAGCCTTAGTCAACATGGTGCCTTTGAGAAGGTCAGCATAGCTCTCTATTTCCTGTAATTAAATTACTGATTAGTAGTGGCCTGTGAATTAGTGTCACAGAAAATGAACCCATGTTGAATAGAAGGAACGCAGGAGAAATGGCAAGCAGTGCTCACTTAATGTCAGCTGTACATTTTACTTTCTATCTGGCAGGGAGCAGTAACAAGGATCTCATTTATCACGTCTCACAGGCGTGATGACTGCCATATTCTAAAAACACTCACACACACACAAGCGTGCGCACACACTCACTCACTCACCCTTGGCTAAATGGACTTCACCATTCTCCCACTCATGTGCTAACACAGGCATCCAAGCATGCACAGGCACTTGCAGTGCACCAATAAGTTATTGAATGATTGACACTCACCATGCTGCCTTTCTTAAAGGGTAATTGGTATTCCTCAAATGAAAGCCACCACAAGCTGACCGTCTGAAATATTCAATGTACCAATTCATACTTAAAGACAGGTGATATCAGCCATATTATGACATGAATATCAAATTAGATTAATACAGCATATGCATCACAATCTATTTTTCAAAAACTGTTCAATTCTGATTTTATTCATGTCTACAAATGTTATTTAACACTGAAAAGTTATAAAGAGAAAGTTATCACAGTCTAATCAGCTGCTATGAATCAGAGGCTGCAATTGTTAGAAGAAAACTAATGATGCCTGAATATATCAAGAAAGTGAATTGACTTAATTTATCTCATCTGTATCATATCATATATTTCCTGAACCTATTCAGACTTATTAAATTATTTACAGTTCTTTTTTCCTGTCTTTTTTGTCATTCTAGAAAGGGATCCCAATTGGTGCGTTCTGTAAGGACTTCAATGAGAAAACCAAAGACCTCAAAGAAGGCATTCCTCTTCCCATCAAGATCAATGTCAAGGTAAAATGTAAACCCTTTTTAATTAGTTTTTATAATTAAATTTATTCTACATTGTGCAGTACACTCTCCCACTTGGCCCTGGTATTGTGGCAAATTATTACTATTTGCCTTGGCCCATATTCATTTATCCAATTTCTATGAGTCCGTGGAGATGATCATGTATGGGTCTAACCCACTTGTTCTAAGCAGCCACTGATGCAGTATGAATGTAAAATCATAGCTTGAAGCTTGCATGGATATTATGTTCAAATGGAGTCATTGATTTGACTGGAATCAACTGTGGTGCGAAGACTTTAGAATTAGTAGCCGGCGTGATGTAGCGTGCACAGGTTTCACCTGGCCTGAACTTGTCAGATCTTCTTTATTATAGTATATTCACCAAAGACACTGTTATCATTTCAGCTCTTGAAGTTAATACTGGTAATGTACTCGCTTCAGTGCTTTGTGGAGTAATGGGAGCACCCTGAATGATTTGTGTCATAGGTGCATTAGAGAGCCTTACTTGACTCCACTTATTTCTGCCTCCTCCAATGCAATCTTTGTCTCCTCTTTTTCTGAATTTTTTTTTTTTTTTTTTTTTTTTTTTTTTTTTTTTTTTAAAAAAACAGCGAGGTAAAGTAATATAATTTACAAAATTCAGCCTGTCTCAAGCTCTAACATAAAGATGGATTCATTTGTGCAGTCCTGCATGTTGAATAAATGCCAAGGTAGCAGGCTGCAAGGCTCAATACTGAAGGTGTGAAGGATTTCTTTTTATTTCTTAATGGTTGCTTATGACAAACTTTAGGGGTCACACAACTAATCAGAAGTTCTTGAAGCAGGTTCCATTTTCCTTTCTTTAATTTAGCAGTGCTCTAGTTAAGTATTTTGTCTGACAGCCTCAGTGGAAGCTCTTGCACTATTGCTTTCTGTCTTTTTATATATAAATAAACAATGTCTCCTAGGACATTTCATGGTCTAGGAAATTTAAGCATATGTTATCATTAAGTAACTATTGCAGCATAACACTATGGCATTTTCATCCAATCCAACCTGCTTATCTGGAGGAAAGGGGGAAAAATATAGTTTGCAGTGAATAAGCATCTATTATTGATCTTGTTTTGCTGTGATATCAATCTGGGGCTTCATATGACACACTAGAGTTTTTGATATTTTCCTTTAGATTTAATCCCCCTGAGATTTTTCCCCACTGATGGCTGCTGTGAATGCCAAGAGGCAGGAAAAAAGTCAGGTTCTGTTGTTTTTGTTGTGTTCAAAGCATAGTAACACTGTTTTACTACAGCAGGAAATATTTTCAGAGGAAAAATGTGACTACAATCACTTTTTGTTGTTATGTACTTCGCTGATTCAGAGGTTAACTTTATATCCTGATTTTACTGTAAAGTAATGAACTGTGTGAGGGTTTAGGAAATGCACACTGTGTATGGGGAAAAAAAACATGATAACCCATGTGGTGAATGTGTATCAATGAATATATAAAATATACACAAGCTTTGAAATATACACCTCATGTTTCCCTCGGTGAGAAATTACAGTGGAAAACGATCAAACATTTTATATAATAAAGATCTTATAATAACCTAACTGCATAAGTTACACCCCTAAACTATTACTTTGTTGAAGCATAGTTTGCATGATTTGCTGCCACATCATGAAGTTCTTGCAAAAACCAACTGTTCTTGGTGCTCCCTTTTCTCTATTTGTTGAGATCTAATGTTTTGGAAATTCCAATCCTTTCCATTACCTTTCTTAAAGTGAGATACCATGCCTGTTCTGTAAACTGTTTGCAGATCATGTCTTCAGCCATCAGATGAACCCAATAAGATGTGAAGGAAATTCTGCAGGAACAATCTTTATTAAATCTAATTTATTCAAACATAGCAATTAATATTGTCACATTACACCGTGTATGCACATTTGTTTTTTCTTGGTAGCCATTTTAGCTTGACTTAACATTGCTTCAACTGAACCAGCAATTTGGTGATAAAATGTTCCCTGTCCCCATCGCACATGAAATAACACTTTCATTTTGTCTTTATGTTAAAAAAAAGACTAACACAGTGAAGTAGATTAAATAAATAATTTAACCGCAGTATTCCTGAGATGATTTTTATGTATCTTTCAGTCTTCTTTCATCCTGCACTGCTCTTTCTCCCTCATTGGAAACTCAACCCTGCAGCATTATTACTCTTTCACAAGTCTTTTACTTGCTGTTGAGTTTAATTACTTTTATCACCAAAAAATTTGGAATTTGGCAACTATGTTTTAACAAACTAATTTTGCCAAAATAACTTTGGCAAAATTAGTTAATTATCTTAAGTAGGATGATTTTTTTTTTAATTGGATGAAAGACCGAAGAAAATATAAACCACTTACTTTGTGGAGATATAATGAGACATAATTGTAATAAATAAAGAACCAATTTGAAGCATTTAACCATTTGTTTCAGGACCAATATGCAAGGTTTATTTAAAGCGACAGTTCCCTCCACCTTTCCCTTCACCTGCCAGTCCATTTCATGCACACACTCACACATAATGGCAGCCTTAGAGGCATGAGAGAGAGAGAGAGAGAGTCACAATTCATGTTATAAGTGATATATATGTCTTATTTCTATAATTAAACAGCACCAAGCAAGAGAGTCTCAAATTATTTGTCACATATAATCATTTGAATCTCCATGTTAACAAATTCCCACTGTGGCGATTACATCAAGAAGTCGAAAATAAGTATTCTCAAATTATTCTGATTCCAGGCTTGGTATTACCTCTTCTTGGATCTAATATAAAATTAGTGTTGCTGCCTATGTCTTATATTTTAATCCCCAAACTCACAAAATACACCTGCGCTCAGGTTGTTTGTGTTGTTAAAAGCACATGAGGTGTAAAATACAGATTGTCACCCAGTCTGAGTTAATTAGAAAACGTTGTCCAAAGGCTAAATGATGGTTTATAGCCTTTGTTTGAGTTTCAAGGTTGTTTAGTTTTCTCTCATATCTGGGTTTGAAGTGCTCTTAGCAGACACAACAGCTCTTCTAGTCACTAAATGTGCTTTGTAACACGAAAATACCAGGTGTGTATGTCTGTCTTAGCTGTCCAGTGATCACAGCGGGTGAGACGGATCTTAATAGAAAGACAGGTCTCAGCTTTACGTACCAACAATTACCAACAATTTCTGGAAATATATTAATATATTTATATTATAAATATAAAAATATATATAAATATATTTGTTTTGTTTACTGTCTAGAAACAATGGAAACAGAGACCTTTATCCTATTTAGATACAGAAGATCTAAATAATAATAATGTGATGTAATAATGATCATGGCTTCCATTTTCCAATGCTAATTAAACATTTTAATTGTTTTTAATTATTTTTTTAAAAATTCATTATATTATTCAGAAACATTGTTCCTACTTCATATTGATCTCTTGTAAGAAAATGGGTATAAATTTGTGCACGTTTCTACAAAAACAAACTGTGTTTTGGTCCATGGTACATGGCTCTTGTGCAAAGCCCGGAGCTCTGTGGCACAGTAGGAGTTCTTTTTGTTGTTACTGCATGAGTAATTTCACTACTGGGCTGAATTTTTTCCTTTCAAACATTATGACCCTGACCATGGTTCACTGAAGCCTGGGGAAGCTGGTGAATGACCATATCCCTCTGTGCAGCCTGCTGATCATAAACAACATTCATAAACATACTTTGGACCTTGCTTTCAGAAGCCGAGTATCTTGCCAGCCTCACTCTGTCAGTGTGGAATAAGTCAAATTTAATGCCGGATCGAGCTGTTTTATAGGATGATACACTGAATACTTAACCAGAACATTCTACCTGCTGACCTTAATTGGTTTGATGGAATGAATATTCACAAATGATTATGTCTAATCTATTTATAACATGTAATAATAAAAAAATGAAATGCATTTAGCATATTGTGTAATAGCCCATAATATCAGACATATTTCTCAGCAACAATTTGTCTGAAGTCTTTGATCTAGTCAAAGAAGACTTTTAATATACTTTAACGTACCATTTAAAACAAATTTATTCCCAACAGCAGCATAATTTGTAAAATTTTGAGTACTGTAGCTTTGCATTTGTCTTATGAGTGATTTAAGAATCAAGCAAATGTCTAGTAAAGAAATGTCCTGGCATTCAAGTCAAAAGAGGAAATAACAATAATGATTTACAGCCAAATGCAAACCAGGCCCTGGAGCAATTGTAGAGCTTTTTTTTGTAGTGACATGGATTAGGGAAGTAAAAGATTAGCTGGTCTCAACTACGTAAGGACCATTTTGTGGTGTTTAATTGGCTTTGTTGTGTTCAGAGTTTAGCTGGATGACTACAGTCGATTCTGACTGGGCCGTGCTGCCATGTCGGTCTCCTGTGAACTCCCTGCGGTCCCATTAGGCTGTCTGCTCTGTGCTCATTGTCTTTGATCCACACTGTGACACTTAATCCGTGCCTTAAATCTTGTGTAGCAGTCCAGACTAGTGTGTGTTTGTGGTGTGGTAAGCTTCACTGGACACATCAGAAAGTCTACAAAAGATTCTTTGAGGCTGTGAATAACAAATAGATTTTTTGCAAGGCTCACCTGCAGAGTTTGAGGCTAGAGTGTCATTTATAGCTACATACTTACATGCCTTAATTTTAGACGTGAATGAATCTTTATAAATATGAACAAGTTTGTTTACATTAATGAGATTAAGCACTACAGCTGTGCTGACCATGTTTTTAGCATATGGTCGATTTGCTACTGCCTTTTTTATGTTTCTATCTTTAATGGATGAGCTATTGTTGAGCATCTCTCTTTTTCCTCTTTACAGCCAGACAGGACGTATGACTTGAAGATCGGGCAGCCCACGGTATCTTACTTCTTGAAACAAGCTGCGGGCATCGAGAAAGGTGCAGGAAAAACCGGTGAGTTAGCCCTATTATAACTAAAGCTGTGGTCATACATCGTCATGGCCTTCATGCAGCTCTGGGCCACCCATTTGTATGCCTCAGTCCCAGCTTATGTTTTACGAATGGACAGGCTGACTTCAGATTGCATTTTTTTGATTGATGATATATTTATGCTGAGCCATGCCAGAAGAAGCAGCAAATTTATTCAGAGAAAATCAGTGGCAAAATGGTGCTGCATGATGGAAAGAGAATTGTAAATGTTGCCTCATTTTCCTATGTTCAAGTCTGCTTCAATTATACCCTCTCTTAACAGCTGCACTTTTAATACCCACTCTTCTCCTTTCCTTCTGACTGCTCGTAAGTTTTCGCTTTCTTCCTCTGCACCCCTCTTACTCTGGTGCTGTTCTCACTGTCACTGTTACACTTTTATGCTTTTGCTCTTGTGCTCTAGGGCCCCCCCCACACACACACACACACACACACACACACACACACACACACACACACACACACTTTTCCTCTATGTCTGATTCTATCTCTTCACTCCTAACCAGCTCTGTGCCTCTACTGTTCCCACTAGGGCATGAGACGGCTGGTATGGTGTCTGTTAGGGCGGTGTATGAGATAGCAAAGGTCAAGGCACAGGACGAGTGCTTCAAGCTGCAGGACACGTCCATGCAGAACGTGGTCAAGAGCATCATCGGTTCAGCCAGATCACTCGGTATCAAAATTGTCAACAAGTAAGAAACACAATTCTGCCTCTCGCACTGTTACACGCTGACACAAAGATCTATCAAATATGCAAGTCTTTAAACATGTAGCACATCTTTACCACTTTCACTTAAAAAAAATCAAACTAGCATTTGGTTTGTATTATGCATGAAAGATTTCTAGTCACGCATTTTAATTCAGTTCATAATGCAAAAAATCATCATAGATAAATAATATTGCTGTCATTCCAAAGTCTTAAAGATTTCTTTCTTATCCTCATTTGAATATTTCTGTGCTCCCTAGTGAACTTCAACTCAAAATGCACCCTGGTTTTTTTAGTTTGCATAATTAATACTTAAATAAAGATGAGGAATCCAGGTGAGTGCAAGGTAATGGCTTTATGCACATTTATAGCCAGATTTTTTTTCCACCTTATTTTCTGGTAACTGATGTACAAACAATCGTTTGAAATGGCATTTTGCCAGTGTGATTTATTAGCATTTGGAACGGGTATGAGAACGAAACCTCATTACATTAGTTAACTAGGTCTCAGATGTCTCAAAGATGACATTGTTGCTGCTGGCTGAATGAACCTTGTCACTAAAGCACAACCAGCCTGACTCATCATGCATGCATGAAAGACATTTGTTCTGCATTTCAATGAACTGAAGAGAATTTTGAAATTCTAATGTAATGCTGATGTGTCTCTCTCTCCCCCCCACTCCTCTTCTCTCATTCTCCACCTCCTGTCTCTACACCCTCCTCTCTTCTTGCGGTATATGTCTCGCTTGCTCCCTCACTCCTCTCTTGTCATCGCTCTGTCAGCTTGTCACCCGAAGACTACGACGAGTTTCTCAGACAACGCGAACAGAGACAGAAGGAGGAAGCAGCAGCTAACATGGAGGCAGCCTCAGGAAAAAAGAAATAAATAATAATCCCACTGTATCTGCCTGTTATTTATATTCTATGTCAATACGCCCCTGCATTGTGCAGACAACAGAAACCCCGAATTTACACAAAGCCCCCTTTGGTAATAAAATACATTTATATTACCTCAGCTGTGTTTCTAGTGGTTATTGGATCTACTAGTTCTCACACTATCCCTTCCCCCACCTGTCTTGCTCTCTTTTTATCTTTCACTCTAGATTCTTTTTCTTTTTTCTTCACTTGTCCTCTCTGTATCCGTCTCTTCATCCCACTCGTATGTCAGGTGCAACGGTTAGTGCTCGAAGAGTATGAAAAATTTAAGTATAACTGCACCACTGGCCACTTTATTAGGAACAACATAATAATACAGTTTCTGTGAGCCTGCGTCTAAAGTAGCCTCGGATTCCTGCTGTGGGCTGATGAGATGTGATCCGCTGCTGTAACCCATCTACTTCAACATTTGTCATGTTCTGAAATGCTTCTCTGATAACCATGGTTGAGCAATATTTACTGCATTAACCCCATGAATGTTTTTTTATTTATGTATTTATTTATTTTTCCTGCCATTTTTTGTAACCTATAGAGACTGCAGGAGGTCAGCAGTTTCACCAACAACAAAGCCATGGTCAAAGTCACCCAGATTACATTTCTTCACCATACTGATGTTTGATGGAAACTTAACTAAAGGTCTTGACCTGTATCTGCATAATTGTATGCTTTGTACTGATTGTCTGATTAGATTATTTCATGAACGTGCAGGTGTATATTATATCCAAACAAAGTATCGGGTGAGTGTTTATAAAACAGAAAATGCTCACATGATCACTATGTCTCTTGTACATTTTAAACAAATAAGATATTAAATAATCTTTCTACAATACTTTGGTTGTAGAACCACTAAATGGCTGACAAGCCATCCTCCAACACATCCAGTTATATCCACCCATTAATCCATTTTCTATTCATCTCACTTTTCAGAGGTTCGCTGGAAACCCTGATCTTATTCCAGGAGACCCTTGGCAGAAGACAAGGGACAACATGAACAGAGAGCCCACCAAATTACAGGGCACAGTCATGTGCACACGCAAACAATAGGCTAGTCAGTCTCACAATGTTTATCTAGGCACTGGGTACAATGGTGGCTCAAATAGTTAAAGCTCTGGGTTCCTTATTGGGAAATTGCTTTCCTTCCCCTTTGCTTCAGGGGTGCTGTATCATGTACCTTGTGCTGAGCTCAGCTTCCTAAGCTGGGATATGTAAAGAAAAGTATTTCACTGTGCTGTAATGTGTATGTAATGAATAAAGGCCACCAAAAAGAATAAAGAATAATGAATAAAGGCCACCAAAAAGAGACCGTGCAAACTCCATGCACTCAGGACAGAGGTGGGAATTTAACCCTCAATCTTGTAGATGTGATGCAAGCGTGGTAGTCCCTAAGCCTTTGTGCTCCCACTTTTCCAGTTGCAATAGTATTAAAAATATAAAAGTGATCATGAATGTCGGGAGGCCCTGTAATGAATTTAAATCTGATTCGTTAGATATTCAAGATTTGCATTCAGTGTTTTCTGGATAGGCTACAAATAAACTAAAAAAAAAAAAATACATTTCTACCTAGGATGTGCCCTAAAAAATTGCACAAAATTGTGACATGATGTCATGTATTGACATAAGAGCCATTTTCTTTTGCAAATGTAGCATCACAGAGCATATAGTGCTAAGAGCACAGTAGTCAGACACAAAAAGTACTTTTTGAACTATCTGCCACTGAGTATCTAGTCGGGGCCCAAGAATCAAAGAGCTCAAAAAAACTGTTATATCACTTTCCACACAGTTCAGCAGTGCAAGAGTAGGTGTCCATCAGAAGCAAGTTAAGGCCAGAAATATTTGTCTGCCCTGGGCAGTACATAATGGTGGTCTCCCTGTGATTCCAAGAAGATTGAGGTTGCTGGATTCACTCAAGTTCCCCATTTTGAGACTGACAGAACAAACAAATATACTCAATATCCCTGCATTCCTGTGAAGATATAGGCAAAAGCTCTTTGGGTGAGTGCAAACACCTGTTAAGCCAGCTGTCCTTCTAGGTTTGTGTCATACTTCTTCCATGTAGATAAAGAAATCATCATAATGTATGTATATAATAATGTATCACACTATCAAATGATACAAATAGTAATGATGTTCTCTTCACAAGGATACTGTAATAGCAACCTAACCGGATATAGCACAAAATTTCAAGCAATCGCAAACATACCTAAACCGACCCAGGATAGAAATTATTTATTATACTATAAAGGTGTTCAGTCAGAATAATTGTATTGGCTTGCAGTAACTAATCTCTCTAAGAGGGCTAGTAGACCCAGAACCAAGGGAGTCTTCTAGGGAGAATATATATTATGTATTGAGAAAACTACATTACTTTAGCACATAGAAATTTTTACCACAGGACAGATTTTTTTTTCCTTCACATAATTTTATATACAGAATGTTCCTTCCTGGCCAAAAGGTACTATGAACTTGAAGTGCAGTGTTACTGACATGCAATATCCAGAGTCTTATGAGCTCCCATTGGGCATTTTCAATTTCACCAGAACAAACAGAGTCAATTATAGAGATAGAAATTGATGTGATTACGTGACTTGCCACAGGGTGGCACTGCACTAGTCAGGCACAATACACAGTACTTAGCACTGTATATATGAATTTCACAAACGTAATATAAAGTGGCATATCACCTGATGTGTGAGAAATTTTTTCCATTGTGATGAAATGTAGCTATTCTTTGCCAGCCATTGATTCCATACACAAGAGCTTATATTTAAAACATAAGTATATGGGTTTTCAAGGAATATTTGTCCAAGTACTTATATATGGTTTTTGTGGATTGGACTGACGGACCAATGACTTTTATTTAATAAAAGACCACGCAAAGTGTAGTTTTAGACATAGTTTTAGCTTACTTGTAGATATAGTATTACTATATACAAAGACATACTTTAACTATAAAAAGATACTCCTTGTTGATCTACAATAATGGTATACAGTCTGTTAGATTGGGTTTTGTATTTCAAGCGAGAAGCTGTGACAATCTTGGCCAAAATCTATTAGCTGCACTTATTGGGGCCCCATGATCCAATTGCAAGTCTGCCTTTGTGCATCCATCAATACTGATTCAACTGTCCTTCAAATCTATGGAGCTGAACCAATGAACAGAACATATCAAACATTTCAGCAGTTGTAACCACAAAGTGCAGTGAGAATATACATATTTGTTCTTTACATTGGCCTTTCTTGACCATCAAAGGTTTTCCTGAGATGGATGACAGGTGGCATTGTTACCTCTGCTGGTCAGAAGCATACGGAACGTGCTATAGTTGGATAACTGGCAACCATGTGGCTTATGAAGAAGCAGGTTTACTGGGACAATGCTATTCTCTCTTACATTACACATTGGCCTTGTTTGAATGTGGAGGGACGTATTCCCTAATTCTAAAGCAAACCAAAGAAATTTTTTTAACAGTGTTAGCTACCCTGTCACCTATGTGCAGCACCAGCTCCTGCTGAGATTGCTAGGATTGTTAACAGATTGCAACAGTAGTCCTCCTGGGGCCTGTTAGGAGTAAGGAAGTGGGTTATCAGGCTGTGGCTAACCCCCAAATATCACTGACGTAAGGCTTTTCTCATAAAAGGGGTCCTTCTGGGACCAATGACCCACCAGATATAAAGTGTGTCCAAAATTGTGTACTGTGACAGTACCTACTGATCAGTACAGTATATGTGTGTACAGTACTAATAATACAACTTGGAAAAACATGCATACATCTGCCTTGTCATGTGACCTTCAATGTCAGATAAACTGAAAAAACTTGATTAAACATTCAGCAAGTTAACAATGTACTTGGGTGTTTTTAAACAAGTATGATTTAACTACAAGAAACAATGATTAAGCTATAACTATAGCATCTACAGCTAGAGCACTCAGCTTTTCCACTTTCCCATTGTTTCCATACTGCAAAATCTTGGCAGTAGCAGTAAGTTTTCTGGATGTTTCTCACCCAGTGTTTTATGAATACTGAGAGTCCAGTTTTTGAGTAGTAGGGATATTCAGACACAGCTAAAGTGTCTCTGTCACTGACTAGGTGAGAACTGTGGTGACAGTGGGGTGCCACAGAGATACATGGACACCCATGTGGTGGTCATTGCAATGCATGACAGTACAAAGGATGTTGTTTCTAATAAATTGTCACAGACATTCTGAAGTTAGTAGGGTGTCTCTATACACCATGCAACTTCAAGAGCATTATGTGAAGTGCTAAACTGAACCTGGTCTCTAAAGGCATTTTTGACATTTTGGAATTTTTTGGATTTTTGTGGAACCACTTATAGCCCTGAGAAAAATGCACATCATGGTATGAACAAGTAATGCTGGGCTTATTCTTTCTCACGCAGAGAGTGGGTTAATTCAGCCTATCAGCGATAGCCATGTCAAAGACACCGTCAGAGTGATTAGGCACGCCATACATGAAATTTAGTTTCAGATTTGATTATTTTCTCTCTCATGCCTTTGGGCGAGAAAAATAAAAGTTGATAGACTAAGCACACAAGGTCCAATCAATGTACAAATTACAAAGAAGGGCGGAATAATAATTTTTCTTTTTCGGTTTGAAGCATTACTGCTTTTTTATTTGTAATATTTGGTATTCAGTCAGAACATGGCATCAAACCAATACAACAAAAAAACATTGTGTATGTTTGTATTTTATCTCGCATCATTGTTATAATGCCACTGAGACCTTGTGATATAATGCTCTGCACAATCCTAATAGTTCAAACCTAAGAGATACTGATCTATAGGTCTATCAAAATGTACCCCTTCTTTCTAATTATCTGAATAGTGCATGTAAATGTATTATCAAGCTCACTGTGGACATTATTTTGTCTGCTCTTTTTATCTGATTTTCAAAGAGCATATGATAAAACACTGTGAATGTGTTGTGATGTATCAGATGCACTAAAATTCCTCCTTTGACTTGTGACTACCCATTCTCTGACCACAGTAAATGGCTTGACTATGATGACTGTGCCAGTCGCTGTCACAAACATCAAAAGAGACCTTTGCCTAATGAAATCCTTTTGTCTTTTTCAAGGGGCCACTGCACAACACAGTGGGCCACTTACCTCACTGAACTCTTAGGAATGCTTTCATCAAAATAACCACATGAGATTTACTATATTGGTTGAATCTCTAATAAAACCCAATTTATGTGGCTAGATCTCATGGTGAAACAAAACATTTACACCCATAGTGAATGTGCTGTAGAACTCAAAATTCATTTAGGTAACATTTTGAGCTTTTATCCACCTTATTTATTGTTAATGTGAATGTGCTTTCATCAGGGGCAACATTCTGTCAGATGCATAGTTGTTCTTTCTGGATGGATGGGAAAGTACATAAACAATTGTGGTCATCATTGGAGCCTATGTCTAAAATTATACACCAGAAATGATCTTCAGCTCACAGTCTGGACAGTACTAAAGGCACTTGGCAATTCACTGACTGTGAGTATAATTTCATATACAGTGAGAGTCCAGTTTCTTTAATCCAACTGATGAAGTATTGTGTGTGTGTATGTGTGCATTGTGTGCATATACAGTTTATAAAGTAAATATATAAAGTACTTGTACCCTTTCAGTCTTTTCCCATTTTACAGAATTACTCTGTGATGCAGCCCATCAACCCAGTTTTCTAATAGTGGGTAGCACATTTCTGGCCCTGATAATACTCTAAGTGCATGATTCCTTCAGCTTGTTCAAGGCCTCCAGTATCCAGGCAGCAGAGTCTGCATTTGCCATAGAGTTCTTTTTACTTTTGTCTGTCAATAGTGGGGTTTACCTTGATTTTTGTCCATGAAGCTCTTCATGGTTTAGTGTGCAGCTTATGGTAGGTGTTTAAACTAACATAAATTAAATATATATATATATATATATATTTTATTTTAATTTATTTTTTATATGCTTGGTTGGTTTATTTATTTATTTATTTATTTATTTATTTATTATTATTTTATTTTATTTTTCAAAAGTTTGCTCCAGCATTTGCAAGACTTTGGTCAGTTTTTCTATTACCAGAAAAGTCCTGGAAAGTCCTTGATAGTTTCATGAGCTATAAACTTCTTAATATTGCAATTTATGGAAACAGGGGTTCCAGAGAGACTGGAGATGGCTTTGTACCCTATTGAATTTTTATGTTTTGTAATTATAATTTTTCTAACTGTCTCAGACACCTCTCTTGTCTTCGACATTGTCATAAAAGAACAGAGAATAAGAGTGACCTTTGTAAGTTATTCTACTCTTCCTATTGGTTCATTTAAGTTATGTGAGTACTGGCAATTTGTTGAAAGTGACTGTAATTTCACAGCTGGTTAGATTCTAGTTTCTCTAATTAGGTTTATGAGGTATAGCTATAAATATGGTGCATATACAGTTTAGAGATTATTTACAACCTTTTCAGTTTTTCATTTTGCTACGTTACTCAGAGAAAGACTTGGTTGCATCTAATGTAATACACTTATGTGATTTTGCAACACTATTCAAAGACTATTCAAAGATGGGGCTGAATATTAGAGAGATGGCTCTAATGAAAGCAAAATGTAGCGTGCTTTTTGCACTGCGCATTTACGGTAATACTAATACCTACTTTGATATAAAACATTATGAAGTTGTCCAGTCAACTGTGCTCTCTTCAAATATCCTTTACAGACCTCTAGTGGTGAAAAAATATATTTGAGTGGGAAACTGTCCATTCTATTGTGTAACATCTAGACCAATAAAGGGCAAAAAGAAATACGTGTATTACGTTTATATCTAATCCAAGACCTAAATCTTAAGCAACACAACCACACACACGCACACACACACACACACACACACACACACACACACACACACACACACACCACTTTATTAAGAACAGCTGTATACCTATTATCATTATCACCTTACACTTTCAAATATATAATCAGCCAATCATCAGCAGTGCAATGCATAAAATCATGGAGACACATGTCAGCAGCTTGGATTAATGTTCATATCAACCAAACGAATGAAGAATTTTGTGGTATGATTTGAGTATTCCTATAACTGCTGATTCCCTGTGATTTTCACATACAAAATATTCCAGAGAATGTTGTAATAAAATATTCAGTGTGCCACAGTTCTGTGGATTTGAAACCCTTTGTTGATAAAAGAGGTGAACAGAGAATGGCCAGACCGGTTCAAGCTAATTGAAAGGATAGAATAACTCAGAAAACCACTCTGTACAATTATGAGGAGCAGAAATTGAGAGTAGATGAGATATAACAGCCGAGGAAAACATTGGGTTCCACTTATGTTAGACATGAACATAAAGCTGAGAGACTCATCAGTCTAAAACTAGACAGTTGTAGACTGTAGCCTGATCTGATCAATCTTGAAATTGATAGCAGGGTCAGAATTTGGCACCAGCAATCCATGGACCCAACCTGAATTGTGTCAGTAGTTCAGGTTGGTGGAGATGGTGTGGGGAATGTTTTCTTGGCACATTTAGACCAGTTAATTACAGTTATTTATCACTTGGTTGCCACAGACTATTTGAGTGTTGACGCTGACCGTCTGCATCCATTCATATCTACAATTTACATATCTTTGACTGGTTACTGGACAGGATTTCTAGGCGCAGTCAGGGGCCGGAGGGAGTCCGGTTTGGGGACCACGGGATTTCGTCTCTGCTTTTTGCAGATGATGTTGTCCTGTTGGCTTCTTCAAATCAGGACCTTCAGCGTGCACTGGGACGGTTTGCAGCCGAGTGTGAAGCGGCAGGGATGAGAATCAGCACCTCCAAGTCCGAGGCCATGGTTCTCAGCCGGAAAAGGGTGGCTTGTCCCCTTCGGGTTGGTGGAAAGCTCCTGCCTCAAGTGGAGGAGTTTAAGTATCTTGGGGTCTTGTTCACGAGTGAGGGAAGGATGGAGCGGGAGATCGACAGGCGGATCGGTGTATCTTCTGCAGTGATGCGGTCGATATACCGGTCTGTTGTGGTGAAGAAAGAGCTGAGCCGCAAGGCAAAGCTCTCTATTTACCAGTCAATCTACGTTCCTACCCTTACCTATGGTCATGAGCTTTGGGTCATGACCGAAAGGACAAGATCCCGGATACAGGCGGCCGAAATGAGTTTCCTCCGCAGGGTGGCTGGGCGCTCCCTTAGAGATAGGGTGAGGAGCTCGGTCACTCGGGAGGAGCTCAGAGTAGAGCCGCTGCTCCTCCACATCGAGAGGAGTCAGCTGAGGTGGCTCGGGCATCTGTTCCGGATGCCTCCTGGACGCCTCCCTGGGGAGGTGTTCCGGGCATGTCCAACCGGGAAGAGGCCCCGGGGAAGACCTAGGACACGCTGGAGGGACTATGTCTCTCGGCTGGCCTGGGAACGCCTCGGTATTCCCCCGGAGGAGCTGGAGGAAGTGTCTGGGGAGAGGGAAGTCTGGGTGTCCCTGCTCAGACTGCTGCCCCCGCGACCCGGCCCCGGATAAGCGGTAGAAGATGGATGGATGGATGGATGGATGGATGACTGGTTACTCCCAGCGTGATAAGGCACCATGTCACAAAGTAAAAGTGATCCTAAACTGGTTTCATGAACATGTATCTGTATCTAAATCTATTAGATCACTTTAGGATGTGGTAAGCACTGGAGATTTACAGAATGAAAGTGAACCTGAAAAATATGTAGCAACTGTGTGATGCAATTTTGTCAATATAGAGTTGGAAGGGAGTGGATGCAATGGGCAGGTGGTAGGATTGCAAGACTGGATGAGTTGTAAAATCTCTTCTGCTGCTACAGTTGAGAAATGCGACAATGAAGTAGTTGGGGAATCCATACTGTGAGATGTACAGTAAGTGCAGTCGGGGCTGAAGTGAAGGTCCGGCAAATTTCCTCAATCTTCTCCTGGTAGAAAGAAGCAAAGCTTTCTGCAGTCAGGGAGGATGAAGAAGGTGGAGCCGGGGATTGAGCAGAGAAGAGATGATGATGTGGAATTTCCAAGGGTCATGTGACGAAGAGAGCTTCAAGCCTTTCCTTGTAGAAGGAAGTACAGTATTGCGAGAAGTCATATTTGGTGGATTCTATTTCTAAGCAGTTGGTGAGCTACATAGCAGTTATCAAGTATTGTTAATGCTGCAAGCTGCTCAGTGGGGAAAAAAATATAGATTAAAAAAACAGTGCTGTTTGAAAAAGAGGTTTGGTTTCAGATTATTATTGGTAGTAAAGTAGTATTATTAGTAGTAAAAAAAAAAAAAAAATTGTAATATACAGAGTCAAGAAACCAATCAAGATTACAGTTGACAATATCAAAATCCAATATGTACAATGTTTTAAATTAAAGTTTTTGAAAGACCAGTCTCTGGACATGCTGCTAAGAGTTATTATGAAGCTGGGATTGCACTGCTGCTGCAAGCTAAAATGGGGTATAATTTTAGTATAGCAATAAAAATATTTCTTTTTAATAACGATGACAAACAATCATTTAAGAATTAAGAAAAACATGCACAATGCCCTGTGCACAGTGTCTGCTCTGTATAAAGTACAGTATACAATTAAACACATATGTGTACGTGTGTAAAAAAAATCTTAAAAATAAGATTTTATTTTGGTAAAATAAGCTTAATCTAGAGGCCTTTGCCTTTCATATATGCCACTTCTGATTCCAAATGATCAACTAGAAGTCAAGTTATTATCTGTTGTTCCTACAACTTGGATAGGCGACAAGACTTTTGTCAGGGAGTGTATGGATAAATTTAAAGTAATTAAATATTTCAAAATGTTTATGCATTACAGGATTCCTAAAGCAAATATTTTTATAGATATAATTTACATATTTCACCCCTAGATTCAGTGTGGAACCTGCACAAAATGGTTCCTGCATAAAATGCCTTGGGATGACAGAAGCACAAATACCGAGCGGACATATCCCTCGGTATTGTGCATTGTGCACTGAGCTAAAGCAAGTACAGAGACCATAGAGTATAACAATATCTGTAATAGCTCTTATATAAGCAGCAGGATTACATATGTTTGACAAAAGCATTGATTTACACATTGAAGTTTACATCACAGTGAAATGTATATTGTTGTATATTGTTTATAATGCAAACAATAAAAATAATCAAAAAGCAAGGTTTCTCAAAATAGTAGTATGTACTGTGTAGTATGTAGTATAACTACCAGGACATCAGTGGTGTGTGAGCTGAAGTGGTGTGAGTGGTGTATTGACGTGTTTTGTAGTATTCGCTTTTCGGGTTTTGCACTTTGCAGACGGCCCCTTGGAATCTGTCTCTCAGTCGTCTGCACATAGAGACTTGTGTATTTTGTCCACCGCGGAGGAAGGATGATTTTGAGGACAATCGTGTTGTAGCTGCCTCTCTACATTACTACGATAGAAAAGAGGTGTTATTTGTGTAATAAGAGAGTTTAGCTCAGGAGTTATTGACTCGGGGAACTCGTATCTGTGAATATGCGGCCAACTTTACTTAAGTCTACTTCAGTATGACACCGGCTTCTGTTGATGAAGTAAACTCTCCTCCCTGTAAACGCTCGGTGAAGTCGGTACACGGCAGCTGTCGGGGGCGGGGAAAGGGGCGGAAATCACATAAAAATGAACCAATTACAACGAGGTTTTGCGAGTTAAAAAATGCGATGCAGTTAAAGGGGAAGAAAAGACGAGGGTACATTATGGACGTTTTAAGCAGCAAAACAAGTGGGTATACCGAGGGTATACGCTAATATTAAGCCATAGAAGTCGTTATACGCAAACAGTCCTGGGGAAAAAGTAAGCATACTGCGTATAAGTGCGTATGGCCCCGACTACACCACTGACACAAACACTCCTCTCCAAAACAATAGAAATTGGAAGGCCAGTGCCAATGACATAACCTAGAACATGACACATTTATGGGCAGAACTTGGAATTCTAAATGGAAGTAAAGAACATTCCATATGTAGGTGCATGTCCATTGCTTCCAATAACTGTTGCATTTTTCTTTCGTGATGATTTTTGTAGCACAGCATTTGGCCAGTCTAAAACTATTTCATTTTTCCCCTGAGGAAGTCATATGTTGTGTGTGTGTGTGTGTGTTTTTTTTTACCGTTTACTAGCTGCATAATGAATTTCCTCCCTATTAGATCCAGAAAATGTGTGAATTTCTCTGTAATTTGGAAGACAAAATGTTTTTATAGACTGAAACCAAGACATTAGCAGTAGATCTTTTAAGTTCTGTAATTTGTGAGGTGAAGCCTCCAAGGATCAGAATTTGTTTGTCCAGCACATCCCATAGCTGCTCGATTGGGCTGAGACCAAGTCAATACCTCGACTCTCTGTCATGTTCCTCAAACCATTCCTGAACGATTTTTGCAGTGTGCAGTTTTATTAATCAAACCAGACCACTATCTTACATTGCTTCATGGTCCAGTTCTTACTCTCACATGCTCATTGTAGGCACTTTTATCATATAGGCACTATTGTGTACACTGTGTAGTCTGACAACTTTTTACAATTTATGCTACAATAGCTCTTTTGTGGGATCAGACCAGACAGGATGACTTTGACTAGGTTCTCACAGTTTCACCGCACACCATGACATTCCGCACACCATGAATTTGCGTTTTCTACACACAAAGCCAGGGTGAAAAGTTTCAGAAAATGTTTTCCTTTTCTTGTTTTATGGTCATAAAATTATACATATTATCTTGGGTGGGCTGACCAAATGATCAGTTATATCCTTTCCTTGTCTCATTGCAATGAAGCATAGCACTGGACCGACATTAACTAAATTAGACTGAACATTTTTAAATGCCTTACAGAGCAAATCCTCTACTGAGCTCTGTTGGCGACAATGTTCATGCTAGACTGTCATGTAAGATCCAATGGAGATTGTGATTGAAAATGAATGAGTCAGTGGTGCATGTTAACATCATTATATTTGTCATTATATTTTATTACTAATTTTTCCTGAAACCCTGACATGATCTCAAGTGTATGACGTTTCAATTTGTTCTAACTATAACAGGACACAATCTGTTCAACTGTTCACTGATTTTTAAGATAAAATGTGGGCATACTACTTACTAACATAGTGACTACAGTATTAAACATAGTGTTTAGTCTGATGATTAATAATCTGTAACAGGCTGATTGTTTCTTTGTTTTTTCTGTGATATCAAGAGAGTGTACTATTTCTGCCACAGTGTGGCATAGGAGAGCCAGTCAAGTTTCTGTGCCATTGTGCTTGGTCTTTCATCAGCTTATGTCTATGCATAACTGGTACTGGATCAAGATGTTCTACCTTGTATATCAATTTCATATTGAAAATATGGCCCTTGTTAACTTCTGCAATGTATATATACACATATAAATGAGAAAGACAGAAAGAAAGAGGAGTAAAATGGCAAACATTATAAGACAGATAGGAAGGAATATGTGAGGATTCTATGTTAGGTTATTGGTTTTGAATTAATATCAGATGCCTAAACACACTTACCAGTACCTAAGTGCATATGTAATATGGCTAGCATACCAATGCATTGTCCTCTGTTTTTCTCCCTCATGCTATCTCTCTCTCCATATTGGGAAGGATTCTGTGAGAAAGGGGAGGAGGGAGCTAAAATTGGTACCTCTAAGCAGGAAAGCCCATATATGGAATCTTACAGGACTGTTGTGTGACGTATGCATAGCAGGTACGTTGTATACTGCCAGGCAAGTAGGAGAGGGGAGGGATTTTGAGAACCATTCAGTGCACGTCTGCGTCAAAGTGGGAAGTGGCTCTCTATGTGCGAGAGCCTCTGTGTCAAGCGTGTGCGTCACGTTGAGTCAGATAGTGTCTCATCATGAGTGTGCGTCAGTGCTGTTGCTGAGCAGTCCATGCTCCAGGGTAAGGAAGAAAGAGAGTGTACTGCAAGGGAGGGGATGCTATGGAATGGTAGAGAGAATGGGAGTGATGGGCAGATGATTGTGAGCAAGCAAAGAGAATAGGCTTAGAATGAAAAGCTCAAAGTTGCAAACACTAAAGACAATGTCACAGAAGACATGGGTAGATTTAAGTGCACTTTAATATAAATGCATTTGATTTTGACAGCCAAATACACTTATCAGCGACACATAAAGAACACTGATCCACAATGTCCATTCTTCATATATAGCATATGTCAAGTATCTTTTCATAATATACAATACAAAGGTCTCTGGTTATTTACAGATCTGTTGTTTGTACAAATTTACAAATGTATACATCCTATTACCGTACTTAAAACCTCAGCACATGCCTGTCTAGAGGCATGTACACCAAACATTCATTCTGTATAACAGCACACATACGGTATAATAATTTTTTTTAACTTAGCATGTAAATAGGTAGAACGTAGGAATCAATCCTTTACTTGACCGTAGACAACTCTACGTTAGCATGTCAACACCATGGGAATTGAACCATTCTCATCCCATGTCGACTATTAACTGAATAGAAATAGTACCCCCACCCTATTGTCCACTCAATTTTTAAAACAAATGTTCACATTGTTTTTGTTAGTTTTTTTAACGCCTCTCAAAAAAGAAGAATTGTTCATTCATGCGGTCATGTTTACCAGTCTACACCGCACACAGTAAAGTTACAATGATAATGTAATATTCACTGTATAAATATGCTGCCTCACTAGGTAGAGCAAGTCTTGGTTGTGCAAAGCATACAAGAGCAACAACAGATTGCAAGCATTACAAATATTGATGCTGCAAAAGTCCAGTGAATTTGTGTCTGCCCATGAACATGACTACGGAGCCATTTAACACTTGCCAAAGCATCAGTCCAGTGGAATGCAGTCATCTTCTGTTGTTCTCAGTGTCAGCTTCTGTCAGCTCCTTATCCAAAGGGTGTCCAATGAACTGATTAAAGAGTGCTGGAAACTTGACCTCTCTTGCACACTGGCTTATATATGTTTACAGAAACATTTGTACACCACATTGATACACAGATTTATAAAAAGAACATAGCAACCACAAACCCAAAGCTCAGTGTTGCATGGAGTTCTTATTTCGTAGTGCAATTGGCATTGAAATCCTAATCTTAATATTGAAATATTAAATATAAATATAAATATTAAAGATTTCTATAGAAATTTCTATTTATGATAATAAATGGCTAGGTACATTTTCTGTACATTGGGCTTTGTGTTTGTGACGCTGACCTTATAAGTGTTGAGCTTTATACTGATTGTTTTTTGTATCTGAGATATGAAAGTAAGATTTTATGTTCACATCTTCAGAGATCACAACTTCAGAGTATTTTCACTACGAGTGAATACAAATGCAAGTCTGTATGTTGAGCCGAGCTTGCAAAGTAAGAGATCTTAATCTCTGATAAAAGCTCATGTTACAGTAAAGCAGAGACAAAAACTGACCTCCAAGTGCTTTCACAACTTGGTCAACACAGCTAGTGTATTGCATCCTTGCTGAGATGGTGCACCATTCCTGACATATAAATTCATGGAGAAATACATGAACAAAATATGACTGACTCTTCTGTTCTCATATGAGCAATATGAGGAAGTCTTTTTATCCTTATATACATTATGTATATAATTATACAATTAAATAATCTTCACTTTTTAGTAAAAGTAGCTCCATGAAATATGACAATATGCCATACTTAATGAAGTAAGTCACAGACTTATTTTAGAACGGAGGATCACTTCCACTCTCATCTGAAAGATAATGAGGAAGAAGAATTAAAACAGGTTATTAAATACTTTGTTCAGTCTCATTCTATTGCTGTAGGTATTGAGTTACGGAAAATTGTTAACAGAAAATTAACTCTTACCTTTGTGGAAGCACTGTTGTGGCAGGTGACTTTGGAGTTGATACAACTCAGGTTGTTGCCCCAGGCCAGGGGCGATCGAGGCACCTGCCCCAAACATGGGTTCCAAGGCGGCCAGCTCCTCGAGGAGGGACTGGGCGCAGGGCAGACCAGGCGATGCGGGGCTGACAGGTGAGTCGACAGGCACCGGCGTGACAGGTGACGCTGTCAGCTGTAGTGGTGGAGATGCCGGGATACTGGTTGACAGTGGTGATGACACACCCTCTGTCTCCATGGCAACTTCACCTGCCGCCTTCCTATCCACTTTGTCACCCTTGTTGACTGGTGACAGTGTGGCCCCGCACCCGGCCGCATGGTTAGAGCGCGCCGATTGGACGCTACAGAAGTGGCCGGCACTCATAGCAGAGACCCTGTCAAAGTGCAGGGGTGGATGCCAGCACTCAGGAGTTGGTGGTGAGGAGGGAGGACTGGAGGGAGAGGAAGTGGTGGAAGAGTTTGATGGTGAGGAGAGATCTTGGAAGATGGTCTCTAAGACACTCTCTTCAAACAGAGAGTCATCATCTGGGAAGATGGGCAGGTCCAGACCTCTCCAGGATTTGACAGGGTAGAATTCACCCAGCATAGAAATGGTCTCAGGTCCTTCTGAGTCAAGCGAGGGAGAAAAAGGCCGAGGGGAGATAGGAGAGGGTAACAGCTTAGAGAAAAGAGGATCCAGGTAGAAGCCCTCAGCTAGTGTGCTTATGTGTTGGGCTAAAAGTGAGATCTCAGTTCTTTCTTTTTCCCTCTCCTGCTCAAGTGAGAAGAAAGACAGGCTTGGTTGTTTTCCAGGGGAGGTTTCAGGTGTGAGCAGGCCTTCAGGTGGGTAGGGGAGTGGCCCATAGGGGACATCAACATACAGTGGGCCGCGAACTTCAGGCAAACTCATAACAGTGCAGTCCCCATCACCTGGACTGTCTGGGGTTGGAGGAAGCTTCTCATAGAGTGAGCCACTGCATGGCTCTGAAGGAAAGAGAATTTCTGTAGACAAAGCTGGCAGGGTGAGTGGCACCATGCTGGAAAGTGTGGTGGTTGGAGGAGCAGGACTACCCTGAGGGTTTGAGGGAGCAGATGGAGAAAGAGTGGGCGCTACTGTAGTTGTGACTGTTGCAGTTGATGGAAGTGGTGGAGGTGTGGTGGCACCAGTGGGATCAAAACTGAATAGAGGTTCTCCAAAGGGAAAGCTGCTGCTCCCTAGTTGAGGTGTATATGGAGGGGTACACACAAACTCCTTAGTCTGCTGGGCCTGGGAAGTAGGCACAGGGGGTAAAGGAAGGGGTAGAACAGGTAGTGGAGGATCTACTTGAAATGCAGGAGGCAGGAGAATGTTCTGAGTGAGAAAGTCCAAATCTGACACAGTGGCAACTGTTTCAGGGGATGAAGCAGCTGAAGGCCTGTCGATTGATTCACTGTGTGGCTGCTGGAACAAAGTTTCTTCCTCCAAAGAGGAAAGGCTAGAGCGTGGATCACTTTCCAGTGGCATCGGTTCAATAGAAGAGCTTGCACCTTGTTCCTCTGTAGAGCCTGTGCTGCACACTGCCATGCTGAAGTCAAATGATTGACCCGACAGACCACTGCTCCCAGGTGTGAACACTTGATCAGGACTGGATAGAGTTTCAGGACTCTGCAAGCTGAGGGTGTCTTGTTGGGAGGTGCTGGTGCTCAGCACCACAGAGAGCTGGGTCTCTTCAGAGCTCAGTTGTTGCCTCACTGCCCAGGCCTCTGATTCACTAGAGCATAGAAAATAAAGTAGTGTGTTAATGATATTCACAGTGAATTTTAGTAGATGTTCTCACTTTGTCTACTATTAGATGTATGAGGCTTGAGCTTTACCTTATGACATAATTGTTGCTGCTGATAGGGTTCTCTCCAGTCTCCAGCTGCAGGACCATGTAAAGCCAGACCCATGAAAAATCCCCTGCCTCCACACGAACCACCATTTCAGCTCTACCTTCTCCTCCTTCTCTCACTGTGTGGAAAGAAAAGAGTAAATAGATGAGTCAAAACATTCCACCCAGTATGATATTTTGAGTCATGCATCTTCTCTGTGGGTGTTTGGAAGTGCTTCTCTACTACAATTATGTACTATGGATAGTTTTTTATAATTTAAAGGCTTTCCCAATCATGAGATAGAAACAACTATTGAAACAACTCAATCTGACACTCACACAGGCTGCGATGCTGAGCTGAAGCATGTGTAAGGTCCTGTGGATGGAGTAGACTGTACCAGGAACGAGAACGTAGAGTCTCCACATCCATACCCAGATAAACACTGACACTGTGAAGAATAAAGACACTACTAGTGAAAATCTATAATATATCTAGCATATTCTAGTTAAATTATACCAATAATAATTGCTTATTTAGAGGGCATCTGAACTTACCTATCATGTGCATCCTGCAGTCTCATGTCACGACTGTGCTGTGAGTGAAAACACGCCAGGAGAAAACTGCTCTCCAATGATGGAGTCAAAGGTTGTTCAGTGGAGGTGCTGGGTCGGGGTGGGTGGGGTTCCAGAGGTGCACAAAAGCACACCCATACCGGATTGGAAGTCCAGTAGGATCCTGGCAGGGATTGGTCAGAACCTGGTTGCAAGCAGCAAGCTCGAATCAAAACAAGCTTATTGCCAGCACTCTGTCTTCGCACTGACTTGGAGGTGTTGAAACGGCAGCGGAACAATCGATCTAAATCATAAAAGTGGGGACAATTAACAATCTATTTTCCTGCATACATGAATGACACTGCACACATAGACATTGAGAAACGTGCCTTACCAGTATCAGTGGAAGTTGGAGGCACCAGGTTACTCCTCATAATAGCATGATCTGTAGGGTCTATTATATCATACACACTGTCCCCTTGGGCAACCAAATCTACCTGAAAATGTATTCAGAATGTACCATAAACAAATTGTGCTCACCCAACACCTCATACTTCAACAGATAAATTGTATAATAGAAATTAGTGGTACTGTATTAATAAAATGTGTATATTCAGACTCACCATTGAGTGTCCAAGGTGCTCAGAGACACTGTCTGTCAGGTAAAGTAGCTTTCCTTCTGCAGTCAGTAGCAGCAGAAAACCTGGCATTGATTGCACTAGCTCAGAAAGCTCATGAAATGAGAGGAATTCTGCACTTTCCTCAGCACTGCCTGTTGCAGCTGCCTCTGCAAGAAACGTACAGAGAATTAGTGAATTATTCATATAGTCTCCAGACATAAGCACAGTCACCGTTCTTTAGTACCACGGACAGCAACCCTGATTTAGCACCACGGATAGCGTCTCGCAACCACTAGAACACATGGTTCTCTTGATAGATTCGCATTTTTTGCATTTTTTTTCTTCAAACAGTGTGCGATATTTTGGAATATATATTCCAGGTCATCATTGAAAACATGTTCAATAAGATCCACTTGTTGAAATAACTCACATATTGCGCATAGGCAAAAATATTACAGCTCAAAATCGGCCTCTAATCGAATGCTTTACACACGCCGCTACCAATAGTTCACTTAAGAATACCAAAATTATGTACCATATATTAGAAAATAAAACATCATTTACCTTGGCAGAAGAAGACAGATTTTCTCGTGTATATGCACGCAAGGGACATGATGTGTAGATAGGAGAGCCGTGCCTTGTCCGCATCGGAGATAGGCAACAAGTCCCTCAGGTTCCTTATCTCTGTGTTTATCTGGTCTCTCCGAGCTTTTGAGGCTCCTTTAGTGGAACGGTACATCGTGATCGATGTTCGGAGGGGAAGCTAAACTGTTATCTGGCAATGTATTTTTAATTGCAGCGTGACTGGAGGAAAGCCCCGACTGTCTTTCCCTGAATGCGGTCAGTCTAACTCTGTCTTGGTATGCTCACATGTCCGGCTTTTCCTCTTCGGTTCCGCCAAAGCGCCTGCGGACCGGAGGCTGGCTGGATACTTCCTCCGGTTCGGAGTCTTGTTTGGTTTGGCTGCTGAAAAAGCCGTATCTCGCCCAGATATCGGGAGCCCGTAAATCTGGTGGAGTTACTATGACTGCCGGGTACTTATATAGGCTGGTGTAGGGGGGCTCCCAACGCGCCAACATCGACGTAAGAAGGAGAAAGGGGAAGGGGGGTTGCTTTAGGTGATTTGATGTGCCTCATATCAGTGCTCACAAGGCTGAAACTCTCTCCTCTCACCCCTCCCAACTCTTCTACTCTTGACTCTGACTCCGCTCCGACGTCAGCATCCCCTCTCCCTGATGATGACGTAGGCTTGAAATCGGGAGCCCCGGCGACGCAAAAAGCCTGATTTGGACAAAACCGAGAGGTGGGTGGAGTCAGAGTGTAAAACGTAGTCGAAGTCACCGGGCTCCTGTGTGAAGGGAGGAGGGAGGAGACGAAGGGGGGTTTTCTAAATGAACTGCAACGAATAATTTCTCACGTATCTCTGTTACTATAACTAACTATAAAGTTCAGTTATGATGCTGAATATTAATCTGATCTTATGCTATTTGTCATCTTTGCATGCTCACATAGATGTTCGAAGACATGAGGCTCACGGATACCTAGCATAACGTGTTGTTTGTTGTTTCCCGTCGTATATTTACTTACTATATTTAATCATCTTCTCCCTTGTTACAGCTCATGCTCAGCTCATGTTGAGGAAAGTGGGGAAATTGCTAATGGGTAATTTTTTGAGAATTAAACTATGCTTAATTAATCATGTGATGTGACTGAGACTGTTTGTATTATATACATTCTTGCTTTCTACCCTTATATGGCAAAACTAGTGTGATACTGACAGAAATGCAGTTGTTTTGAGCTCTGTCTATCTAGAATGTGTGCACGCAAAGCGACGCTGCGGCAAACGGCCAATAAATCAGTCCAAATATGACAACGCAAATGGCTAATAGACAAAGCGCAAAACATGATTCACCTAACAACCTAAGCATTCAAAGAGTAGCTTAAGTATGCTGATTGTGGCTTTGACAGAGTTCGGACCGTTACGCTTATTACTTGACCTATAGAACTCCAAAAACACATTAAACCATTATCATTTTATTCATCGATAGTTCATTTCTGACCATGCAGAGACTCTTCAGGTGTGTCCTTTCAATGTGTTTTTTCTTATCTCTACCATTCATAACAGTCGCTGCCCAGAATACCTGATTAGCTAGTATGTGAGTCACCAGTATGTGAGTTCTGTAAAGGGCGAAAACAATGATCCTGCCATTGCATTTGAATAGATCTCACTTTGAGCAACAGGCACCTTTTTAGGGATCTATATTTAGCAACTCTAAGTGACTCAGTTGTCTTTTCCGCAGTGAAGCTGCTTTCAGGGCCACCTCGCGTATTGCCCAAGAGAGTAGTGCGTGGCAAGATTGTTAATCACTTTAGTTCAATATTCATGGCTTTGACACTCATTCGAAGGGGTTATAGCCTCGCGGGACTCGATAGATAGATAGGTAGATAGATAGATGCACGTGTCCAAGTTACAGCGCTGTGTTTCAGACTTGTTGCACTAGGAGTGTGTCGCTCTACCTAAAATAACCATACAGCGGTGAGTGACACATTTCTCTGGGCTCTGTGCAAATAGGCTTTTGTTATTTATAGACACGAGGTTTCTGATTTGTAGAAAAAAAAATACAAATGAGAACGTGGCAATTGCGTGAAGTCTTGATCGAATAGTCAGTTATAATGCGGGGTGCTGATTAGAGAACTTTAATGCAACACTGAATAGCTTAATCAAGTGTATATAACAATAAGTACAACCATTTAAATCACAGATTGAATTCTTAGCAAAAGGATGGGGTATGGGGTATTCCAATTCATGCACTCTACACAAACTGTGACATTGCATAGTATGTAGTATTCCATAGAGAACAGTTGGATGCCTCTATGTGGTGTAGATAAATAGACTCTGTTACATGGCACGTTTTAGGTTTAGACAATTTTCTAAACATTGTAAGTAAAATGAGTGATGTCCATGAACAATCTCACCAGGCCTGAATACAACTGTTTTTTATTTTGGCAAATATACAGTTTAATCTCAGCTATTGGCAACTGCAAAATAAAAAGACAAAGTTGTTGGGATTATTTGCTATTTATTTACTTATTTACTTATTTAGTTGGGGGGGGGTGGATTGGGGAATGTAAATGTTGAAATTCTACATTCAAGCGTGAAGCAGTGGATCAGCACTAGTTTGGGTATGATTCTTGTGATAATGGCCATCATTGTCACAGTCATCCAGGTGAGCCTTTTGGGAGGTCAGGAAATGGAGCACAACAGGAAATGAAGAGCAAAAGGCGTGTGTATATTGTGAAAGAAGAAAATGAATGTAAAAGAAGCATGGACTAGATACACCAGGCAGTCTAGTGTAATATGATATCTCTGCTTTATAACTGGAACATCCCTATAGACAGGAAGTCCATAGAATATTTTTGGATCTAAATTTTTTCTGGCCAAAGATTATGCCTAGTCATAGATTATGTTGCACAATTGGAAAGCTTCCCATAAGTTTTTAAAAATATGGGAAATAAATAAATGAGCACAATTTGATATTTTTCGTCTTATATTATTACAATTCTTATTATTTATAACTGTTAAAAAGTAGATGCTTTTGTTCACATTGTTCATGTTCTTCTGTGTCAGGAGTTCCCTTCCAAACTGCAAAGTAAATTCGGAAAGACTTTGATATTGCATACTTCAATGTTAATCAACAAATATTTACAGTTTGATTGATATGTTTCTGACTTTTGATTAGTAATTTAGCTGCTAATATGGCCGAAATGCTTCTAAAAAGAGTGAAAATACAAGTACACACAAAGAAAGGACCAATAATAACAATATTGACAATAACAATAACAAAAAGAATGACATGTATTGCCCCACTCAGAGACTGAAAGTATATTTAAAATGGAGAGAGAACTGCAAAATGATTGACTGAGAAAAAAATGTTAGCAACCTCTTCTGCAATTGAAGGATGCTTGTCCTCCATCTCAAGCTTCTTTCTCCTGGCTGGTGTTTATTTTTACCAAGAGAGAATCAAGGTCTTCACTATGCTTCTTGAAAGAAAAGAGCTAATCTGTCGCCTAGCAACACCTCCCACTCCCTCTGAAGCTGGAGTGAGAGAAGAGGACAGAAGAGAGGGTCTATAAAAGAGAGAGATAATGCATCGCAAAGGTAAAGTCAGGGTTGACATTGAATGGTAGCACTGAAGAATCAGAACATTATGAATGGACACATGTATAAATAGACGGATAGACGGTCAGATTGATAGACCGATTAATCAGTGTGATGTTGATGTACAGTCTTGTGTTAGACCAGTGTGTTTGCAGTTACCACAAGAGTAAGGATTGATTGATTAATTTGTATGTATTTCAGAAAATATGCTCAATACTTCAGTATGTTTATGACATTTAAATTTATTCTGCATTATCTAGGTACATGTAATGCCAGATTCACAATACCTAATTTAAGTGAGCAAATGCCCACATACACCACAACTTTGGCTCAGCCCATTGACTTCTTCTTCATTTTTTCAATGTGCAGTCTATTTTTAGAAACTGAGGCACAGAACAGTAGGAATAGCTGGACTTTTAATTCTGGAGTCATTCTCTCACTCCCTCATTCTCTAGGTTTGTCTTCTATCTCTAAGGTTTTCATTCTATCCATACAACTCACAGAAGATTGTTATAAATTAGGGGTCTGGCTTATTCTTAATGTAGAGTTCCCATTCATTACTCAATGCTTTTTCATTGATAAATGTCATGATAATATTTAAGCATGTTGTACGTTTGGTCTCATTTTGGGATGCTAATGAAAATCTATAGCTGACCAGTCTCTCTCCCTAATAATCAAGCTTTCATAAACCATTTTATATATTTTTTATTTAACTGGACTCCAAATTGCAGTAATGCATACCAGCACTCAGCCAGCACTCTCTCTTTTCTCTTCTTCAGTAAGTTGGTGCTGATGCAAGGTTGCCATGGTGATGTGATGTAGATATGACATCACAACAGACCTGCTAGCAGAAGCTTTTTTCCCCTCCCAGTCTGTCACTTTTTCTTTTCTCCCAGCTAATTTAATTCTACATAGTTTGTGACTTTAATCAATTACCATTTGTAGCTTTATACATGACAAATGCATTTTTTTCTATAATTTATGTTCCTTTTAAACTGGAATTAAAGAATTTAATTACACTGTGCATAGATTTTGTTTCTTTATTTTCACCTTTAAGATCAAGGTTGCCTAACTATTAGAGAACGGTAGACTATGGGCAGTGGCAAGATTTAACCAGAGATCAAGGGAACAAATAAACACTTCAGTGCTTGTTTTAGCTGCAGGCAGGTTCTTGATTATTTCTTTTATCTTGCTCAATTTCCCCCAGACTCCTTCTCCTTGAAAGCTAAAATACATTTCCAGCAGATACTTGTCTCATTTCACAGCAGTGACATTTACAAATCAGGTTTTGTTAAAAATGTCACCTACTACAGATTTTAAAGAAAACTGATGCAAAATCCAGTGTATCCATTTAGAATAAATGGAAAATGAAGAGTGTCTAAGAAAGACCACCAGAGACCACCAGTTATTATTGAACTGACAATTTATCTACCTTACTGACTCATCCAGTGCAAAGAAATTCTGTGAGTTTATAATGTTAGACTGCAGAAAATGAAGTGATACAGATAAAGCGAGATAAGGAGTATGAAATATGTAGTAGGAAATTAAGGTATCACGCCAAATGAATGAAAGCAAGAGTTTACTGTATTAGTTGGCCTGGTCTTGGTGGGTGTTTTCAGAGCTGGATGCTGCTAACAGAATGCTTAGAAGTGCTGTGACAATATAGTCGACTCAGAATTTAGCTTGGCAGCTGAATGAATGCTTCTTTGACACCTTATGTTCAAACACAGATGCATCCACTGAGAAATTTCCTGACACATTACTCACTGATTCACCATCAGGACATTCTGCCATCTCCAAACGGATAGTGTCATTAAGTATTTGCAGGAAACATTTAAAATGGCTTAGTTATCTTAAAAGAGAGGATTGTGCTTGTGGCAAGTAATGAACACCATCTTGTCAGGGTGAGTGAGCATAATCTCACTTGTTCAGATATCACTGGAATCTACAAAATGTCATTCATTCATTATTAAGCATTTCTTTCTTTTTTATGTATTCCGGTATGTAAGCAGTTTTCAACCATATCCCAACTCTATATATATATATATATATAGAGAGAGAGAGAGAGAGAGAGAGAGAGAGTTGGGATATGGTTGAAAACTATATATATATAAAATTATTATTATATCTTATATAATAAGACAATATATTATGCCTTGCTGTTTATACAAATAAGCAAAAACAGGATGTGATTCAGTCTGTTGGCCTAGTGCACTATAGTGTTTAATTTGTGAATAGAGGACACTCTGCCTTTGAATGAATCTGCAGATCATTTTTTCAAATTGCATTAGAGCTATGAAAGTGTCTATTTTATTGATGCTAGAATCTATTACAGACTGCATTGTTCCTGCATTGTGTAGCATTCTCTGTTCTTTGTTTCCTCTATTTCAGCTATTTCTCTTCAAATGGTAGCCTTTCTGCTTGCTTGTCTACTCCTTTGTAGCACCATGTAGCCATATCATGGTAACCACACATACTGTACAGGGAAGGATATTAATTAAGCATATACATGTATCTACTGTAATTGTAAGAGTCAGGTTATAGAAGGTTTAAAAGGGACAAAAAAGTTAATATAGGCATTAGGGGAGGTTGGGCAGCAAATATTTACTGACTAAGCAGCATGAAACACTACACCATTTTGCATATCACAGTTTGCAGTATATTAACAAAAAAAGCCAACATCATGTTTTGTGTCTACATTCTTTCTTTAAAATGTCAGAAAATGAATCCCTGAGGCTTTTTGTCCACACAAAACATAGCTTCCTTATTAGCTGTGCCATGTGAAGCATTAGCTTGGTTGTTTGAGTCATCTAAATACAATCAGTGGCACATGAGGTAGATGATTCTTGTTGTCAATGTCATTGTAATTTAGACAGAACCCTAATCAGGACATCCCTGCAATAGTCAGAGGTCAGTGTAATTCCCTTCAGTAAATGGCTCAATTAATGGTGACCAACACGTCTCCCCCTGTTCTGCCTCTTCAGGAGTGTCTCTTTCTGGCCTCCTGATTGCTCAGTAATAATAAAGATCCAGATCTAATTAGATTAATTATTGGGGCAAACACTCTGATGTTCTGCAGTCCACTTGAACAGGTGGTTTCTTCCTTGGTATTGAGTCATAGAATAATCATGTATCTATATTTGATCGTTCATGAGCTTTTTCTTTCAATTAACCTGGACATTAAATATTTGATAAGTAAATCTGGGGTCTATAAGCCATTGTCTTTCCTGTTTGCTTAATTGATTGTACTGACTCACTTTCCTCTAATTTGGAGACATGTCCATGAAATATTTATGATCCCTGTATCTCTGTTTTCAGGTAATTAATGCTGCTGATGTTTTGGTGTCCTTGTTTAGCTGAATGAAGAGGGCAAAATGCCATGACCAACTAGAAGAAGATACTGATACTATTACAGTGATTGACAGTGGTTGTTACTTTAACTGAGGCTATTATAGAAGCTCCACTTATAGAAGTGTTATTTTTTCTTTATTATAGTTGTTACAGTAATAAGGCTGAAGGAAAGGCAGATCTTTGTGCATTAAATTCAGATATACAATATTTTTATTTTATTTATATTTTTTGTGGCATATTTGAAAGTTTTCCCAGTCTATATACTGTACGTCATCTTAGAGTCCAGGGTGAAAACCATGGTCCCAACTTCTGTTCTTGTTTGTGGGTAATTGCTGAGGTTCTAGCTGGGGTTTTGGTAGCTGCTTGTGAGTAGCTGTGTTTCTGAGTTTTTCGTTAAATGCAGTGAGTAATCAGATAAGCAGTTTTTCCCCTCTTACCTCTCACCATGTAGGAGGCTGACCGTGTTCAGACAAAGCTCTGGTGAATGAGAAATATTTTTTAACTTCCATAGCTAATACTATATTAATAATATAGGATTTTCTCCACCATCCATCCACAGCAGCACTTGACATCTGATGATGTCTGAATGTGTACATGGTATATGGTATATCACTTCTGAAAGGTGAATGGGGTTGGGCATAATTTACTTAATATTTTAAGTAAAATATTGCATCATCAAATTATCTGGTATATGAACTACATGCAGATGGTTTAGGAAAAGTACATTTTAATTTCCTGCAGTTACGCTGCTACACCCATAATATGAAATGTTTGACTCCCTTCTTCCATGATACACTTTAGCAATGGCAAGCTATATAGATGTAATTTGTATAGTCTACCATCTGTTTCGTCCGTTATGTTCATAACCATACAAGATGTGTAGAAAGATATACAGAGATATATTCATCAAAAATATTTCTTACTTGGGGTGTGTGTTGTTGATGTTCACCAGTTTAAGAATTCTAATGTGTCCTGCTTTAACCATCAATACACACACACACACACACACACACACACACACACACACACACACACAGCTTAGGGAAGATTAATCCAAAGGAGAAATCCTACCTGATACATATTTTATCTCTCTCTTTCTCTCTTTCACACAAAATTCCATACACATTTAAGCATGCCTTTAAACTGAGTGTATACACAATTTGTTGCTTGCAACCTCCTCCGCATGCGGGGGCTCATTGGCACGGTTTCTCCTGCCCACCTCTCCATGTGCCCACAGGGCGGGTACAGCACGGCTCGTTCCTGCCGCTGTACTCACAGTTGGGTGTGTGGTTTGCCGGAGATCCGACAGGAAGCAGCACGACTATGTCCCATGCTCACCACACATCCTCCCCACCCAGCCACCCACTCTATCTACTTCACCTAATTTGTCATGAGCTCCTTTAAGAGGCACTGATTGGGCTGATATTTGGCTGATCCTCTCAACAACTGCAACTTTAACAAAAAAACAAACAAACAAACAAAGCCAGAAATTACTTTTTGCTTACTGAAATTAAGACTAGGGTTTATATAAATTAGAGGTAATGTGAAGCCTAGCGTTAATTAGCTAATGTCAATGAAAGGTACAATCAAGGAATTAAGACAAATGTGTGTGTGTGTGTGTGTGTGTGTGTGTGTGTGTGTGTGTGTGTGTGTGTGTGTGTGTGTGTGTGCGTATATATATATGTGTGTTTTTGTGTGTGTGTTTGTGGTTGTGTGTGTGTATGTGTGTGTTTGTGTTTGTGTGTGTGTGCGTATGCGTGTGTGTTGTGTGTGTGTGTGCGATTGTGTGTTTGTGGTTTGTGTGTGTGTGTGTGTGTGTGTGTTTGTGGTTTGTGTGTGTGTGTGGCTTTCATATGACTTTACATCTGCTTATGTACTTCTTTAACTGTCCAGATGAACACAAAATATGTTTGTAAATGTTTGTTACCAGTTACAGACATTTACTGGCATTTCTTGATTGACTGCCTTTAAACGTCCACCATTATCAGGTTGGTGCTCTGGTCAATGAGGCTGAGAAACGAGCAGCGAGATTCCTTAACTTCAGGTTTGTTTCTATTTTGGGTCGATGCAAAACTCCGTGTGCTACACTGCCCCCCAGTGGCAGACTAACGCCAAATCTCTGCCATAATTATGTAAGGCTTTGCAGAGAATGAGTCATCAGCATCGACAACTGAAGAAAAAGCATAGGTGTTTCATATATAGGAGGATTCTCAGTGACGGTTGTCTGCCGGAGCAAATAGTTTGTACTTTTAGAGATTTTCAGGGCTTTTTTCAATTTATCTTGGTGATGGACATGCTAACATAGCATGAGGTAAATGTTGTAAATATTCCTGTCTGCAACTGTTACTTGCCAAGCCAGTGGAAGTGTTTATAGCAGCGCCAATATTTTAGTTAGATTGCAGTATTTCCAGTATATTTAATCCCACCAGGAATTTACACTGAGCGCTTTAGATATAATTTAGTTTCTTTGGTTGATCGTTCCTGTTATGTGATGTTTGAACATCCAGAGGAGGAATGGTGGGCAGTTTATCCAGCATTCCATGTTAATCCCAAAGGTATTTGATGGGGTTGAGGTCTGAACACTGTGCAGGCCACTTGAGGTCTTCCACATCAACCATGGCAAGCCATGTCTTCATGGACTTCATATTTGAACAGGAGCATTGTCATGCTGGAACAGATTCGGCCCCCCATTAATTTCAGTGAAGGGAAAATGTTACAGCATATAAAGATCCTACACAATTGTGTGCTTCTACTTTTGTGGCCTCAATTTCAAGTTGAACAACATGTAAGTGTGATGTTCAAAATATGTTCAAAACATATATTAACAATATTAATATATGTATTAGGGGGGCACGGTGGCTTAGTGGTTAGCACGTTTGCCTCACACCTCCAGGGTTGGGGGTTCGATTCCCGCCGCCGCCTTGTGTGTGTGGAGTTTGCATGTTCTCCCCGTGCCTCGGGGGTTTCCTCCGGGTACTCTGGTTTCCTCCCCCGGTCCAAAGACATGCATGGTAGGTTGATTGGCATCTCTGGAAAATTGTCCATAGTGTGTGATTGCACGAGTGAATGAGAGTGTGTGTGTGCCCTGCGATGGGTTGGCACTCCATCCAGGGTGTATCCTGCCTTGATGCCCGATGACGCCTGAGATAGGCACAGGCTCCCCGTGACCCGTGACTCATTCTTTCTCAATGCAGTATTACTATTAGTAGGGAATGGACATTTTTTGGAGTGGCAAGTAAGAAAGAGAGCATGTAGTTTTTTACTGGATCATAATTTTCAAAACATTATTTTTTTGAGAACAAACTGTTATGCAAGAGCCAGGATGAACAATATTTCATGTATATTCTAGGGCAGGTGCAGTCATGAAATAGACGTGAAGGAGAAGCAGACATTTCACCGAAGAGAACGTGAAAATGAAACTGAATGCCTTAATTATGGTAGTTAGTGTGTGGAATAGTGGCCCATTGTGGTAAAGAAAAGGTTTCTGTGCACAACGTAAAATGTAAAGGTGGTTAAACTGTGGTATAATATGCATTTGATATATCAAGTAATTAATGATATTGTCAGAAAAAGTTATAGTAATCCTGATCAACACAGTCATAGATATTCAGGAGAGATCCAACAGGCTGTAAAAATGTCTATTATGGATCCTCAGTGCACATCTTTTGAACAATGGAAAGCATAACCTTTATATGTTTTAAATTATAACAGGATAAATCAGATGACTATCATTCATAACTAAGCAAAACCTTCACCATTTCTTAATCCTTTTTCTTCTTATTAATTGCTTCTTACTCTTTGACTCTTTCATGCCTCATGTCAAGGTACGATATGCTGTATTTGAGCATGAGTGCAGAATGACCCAGCACCTCTAAAACATCATATTACAGACAATTTTTTTCTCCTCTGACTAAGTAATGATTTTTAACAAACTATGCACTGTAGCTTTACAGTCATCAGAATCTCAAACCTCCATCTTTGGAAGAAAAAGAAAAATCGACTATGCTGACTGAGAGGCACTGTAGACACCTTGACAAATTATATATGACTGATAAAAGTAAATTTTCTGTCTTTCGTTGCCACTTCTTCATGCATACAAATGATGGTTATCTTGCTGTCAACCTCACCTGTGTAAAGTCTGAGTAGTTTCCTTGCACCTGTATAAGACAAAATTATAAAGGTTTAAATAATCTTTCTTTTCACATATTCTTGAATTAAGATGTTAGTTTTACCAGGTAAAACATTCAGAAATCTGGGTAAATATGATTTATTTATTGATTTGAATGATCATTATATATGTAAATAATAAATACAGGTAAAAATAGCTGATTTGCAACCAATGGGGAAAAAACAAGGGTTTTTCAGTTTTATAGAAGTAAATGTCCTAGCTTTCTAAAGTTGTTTAGAGGAACTTTAAAGGACTTTTAACTAAAGATTTACATTATTTCGAATAACTTTAGAGCCCTAGATTGAACCTTTTTTAATAGGACTTTGCAATGAGCCTACTGTGATCTGGACTCATTACGTCTCCGTAATTAACTCAGATGCCCGTTGCCAAGCAGTAAATGTTCCTCCTAACCAAGTGGGATCCCTCCTTAAACCAAATTCTATTAACAGAGTTGCCACATTGCAAGCTTCTACATCCTTATCAGTTATTTACAATAGGTTGGAAAAAGTGATTCTCTTCACCAGGTAGTTCTGTTTATAAAGAAATGGAAAACAATCAGTGAAAAGGGTTAAATCTATAAAAGGTCATAGCTATACCAGTGAGATACAACAAACTAAGAAACATAAAACCCAATGGCATAGTGAACCATGAAACAAAAACTGAGGGTAAAACACAGACCATAATCCAAATCAATTCAACATAGGGATCTACAGCCAGAATGATATGGTATTATCATATTTATTACAGTAATAAGTCCAACAAAAGTACAACACTGACAGCATGGTATGACAACTACACAAATAATGTGAATATTAATGATCACTTTGGGGGTGGAAGAAGATATAGACATGTTGATGTAGGACTGAGTGGTTACTAAAGAATGGTAATGCACACAATGCATAGAAAAGAAGTTTGCAGAGCTGCATATATTATTTGTACACTAAAGCTGCTACATATATCGGAAAAAAGAGAGGGAAGATGCACAGGCCATCAGCAAAGGCTGTGGCAAAAGCTAATCAGTGGAATGAAGTTGTGCTAAGAAGCAAAAATAGAAAGAAAACACAATCTCAAGTAAAAAAATGGAAAGAATGACAAGAGAGGTATGAGAAAGGGCAAAAGTAAAAGATATGCTTGTACAGCAGATTTTGAAACTGTAGTGCAGCTCCTTTTTTATTTGTTATTCATACACAATATAGTAAAGCCATGTGTGGTATGGCTGTGTATGCATTTATATTACTTGTCTGTAAGACCAGCTTTACTTGTGAAGTAGTAGTTGTATAGTTTCTTTTGATTTCTTATGAGATAGTTTGGCATTGCTCTTCCAGCAAACACAGGGAGATTTTCTGCTAATTACGCCAA
Source organism: Tachysurus vachellii (assembly GCF_030014155.1). NCBI lineage: Eukaryota > Metazoa > Chordata > Actinopteri > Siluriformes > Bagridae > Tachysurus > Tachysurus vachellii. The sequence goes on from NC_083472.1 coordinate 12,032,858, forward strand.
CTCAATCCCTCTTCATCCTCAATGGATATGTTGTTCGTACTTCACATATCTACCTCTTTTTATTTGCTAGCCCTTCTCCCCCTCCCTGCTCTAAATGTTACTCGAATTTAGAAAGGATGAGGTCCCACATAGACTGATAAGCGAAGAGCTGAACTAGTCTGGTAGCTCATGAGGGGGTTGACTGAAACCATCTCCAAGTCCAGAACATACTCTTTGGGTCCAGTCACAGAACGGGCTAGCACCAGCATAGCACTAATGTTGTTGATTTGCTAAAGGGGAAGACAACACATATTCAGAAGTCTGCATTATTGGGAATGACAGAGTATAGTGATCATATCACAAATACTATGAAAGTGAAAGCTGCACAAGATCATAAATAATCATTAATGAAACAGATGGATGAAGAAAGATAATGTAATTATATGAGACATATATGGTTCTACAGTTTTCTCTGCACATTTATGGCTGCAGAAATCTAAATAAAAAGGTTGAGTAATAGCACAGTGCAGAGTCCCCCTGCTCCTTTGGCTATTAAAAGCTATAAACATAAAATCTGGCACTAAAATAGAACTGCATTGTCCTCAAACTTTGGCAGTTTTCCACTGTTAACATCAGTGCCCCCTCTCACTCCCCCTTCTTCCCTGCCTCCTTCCCTTCCTACCCGGGCCATGCTCTCAAACGTTAACTTCTCACATTTTAGCTTCAACAGTTTCAATCCCAGAAATAGACAGATTGCTAGACACAATCCAATTCAAAGGCCAAGATTGTTTCAGAAAAGTAGCCCCAGGGTGTTTTAAATCAATATACGTGTATAAATTGCATCTCACCCTGATATAAAAGTCTCCATTGTCATCTCCCGAGCGGATACGGAAGGTGTTGTAAGCTCCAGGAAAGACGCTTGTAGCCTGGATCTGGAAGATGTCAGAAGGTACTGACCGTTCTGAAGTGATGCTCATATAACGGTACACAATGGAGAAGGGCAAGTCTTGACAGCCAGTTTTAGAGACAGGACACACACAGCGACTAGAGAAACAGCGTTACAGTATAACAACAACACTGTAAATAGCAGATACATGATTTAAAATAAGCAACATTTTTTCTTCTTTTCAAATTAGGATGAAATGTGGAGCCAGAGGAACTCTAGGAGCTACTAAACAGTTGTTTTTCACACTTTCATTTGTCCAGATGTAAACCAATAGATATTGTATTTTTCTTTTCAATCGAAGAGAAACCTAGGCCTTAAGAGTATCAAATTTCACCTGAGTATTCTCCACAGGTCAGACAAATTTATAAACCTGGATGCTCTCCATTAACCTCCAGATATTCCTTCAGAACATAAATCTTCTACACCATTAATTATTAATGTCAGGCATTTAAAAGGAAGTAGAATATATTGAATTATGCTTCAAGGCAATCCACAGATATGGATAAAACTCACAGTGCGGTTTCAGAAACATAAAAATTAAAACAAAACTTTTAATTTTTGAAAGTTTTAGTTTCTATTTTAATGAAAGAGGAAATAAGTGAGTACACAGAGCAGTTAAAACCACTTCACTCACTTGTTTGATACTTGAACGTAGGGCTCCTGACAGCGGTTCGTGTCAAAGCAGTGATGACCGCCATGAATGTTCACACACGTCTGGCTATCAGTACACTGGTGCGCACCTGTCTCACACTCATTTATATCTACATAAAGACACACATACAAATCAAAGATGTTATCAGGTAACATGATTCTAATAGTCCAAATGAGAAAATAATGAAAGGCTGAATGCCACCTTGACAGAGACGAGTCCCGAGGAGCTGGTAGCCTTCTGGGCAGACACATGAGAATTTCCCAGGCTCATTTACACACTGGTGCTGACAAAGGTAACTAGAGAAACTGCACTCATCTATGTCTGTATAAAAATAAAGAAGACATTAGTTGGGTTTAAAAAGTTGGAAAATGTAAAGTAGTCATTAATACGCTGTTTATGTTACATTGATGATCTGTGTATTTGCTGCACTGGTGTATGCCTCACCTTTGCATGTGAATCCATCTGGCCCTAGCTCGTAACCTTGCTCACAACGGCAAGTGAAAGTGCCATAGGTGTTATAACACCTCTGACTACAGGGGGCGCCCATGCTGCACTCATCCACGTCTGAGACCACAAATCATGACACAGCAAACACAAATTACATGTACGCTTTAAAGAGCACGTTTCATGGAAAAAGCTCAGTCATTGTGCATTCAGAAACTTGCCAATGTTTGAAAAAAAAAATTGTTTTTTGTTCATTTATTTTGACATCAGCAACATAAAGAATCATTTAATTTGTCTCATGTAGGCTACACGCCACACGTATATAAATGTTACATTTTTAAATAGTGTTTGTATTTAAATTCACAATGATTTGTGTGAGGGTATACAAAGGATTGGACAGAGTAATGGCAGGTTTATTTTTTCAGTACACCAAAATCTTTCGTAAGATCTGCCCGTGTTTTGCAATACCACAGTAATTGCTCCCTTATGTCGCCACAGTGTCACTTATTCACCTTATTTGAGGTGTTGTGGCAGTTTGTTTTGACTTTGGCACCTATTCAGAGGAGCTGAAGGTGTAGGATGATATTGTACAACAGCATGTGGGCCTGGTTTTCCAAATTACTGTGTGTGCACTGTTTGAGTGTGTGTGGAGGATGGACTATGACTCAGGGCACAGCATTGTTGGCTATGTGTGGGGGTGGCAGTGTGTGGGCACTCTCACCAATGCAGGAGCGATTGTTGCCTGCAAGCTGGAAGCCAGGCTCGCACTGGCAGGAGAAAGAGCCGGGCACGTTAACACAGCGGTGCTGGCAGTACCGGTACCGACACTCATCAATGTCTGACAAAAGTGAAGGGGGAAATTGAGGTGAACTACACATTCATCTCAGCCCGTTATTCTTCATTAAGGCCTTCATCAACTCAATCACGCTCAGTTAAGGTCATGTCTTCGTATCCTAATGACACCGCTTTACCAAATTAGAGTTGCAGGGAAAAACATTATAAAAAATAAAACATACACTGGCTGAAAATCACAAATCAGCTTGTTACTCCTTAAGATTTATTGCCTCATATTTACTCATATTTTGGATATATATATATATATATATATATATATATATATATATATATATATATATATATATATAAATTATTTTTTTTTTTTTTTTTTTTATATATATAAAATGCATGTTCTTACTGCAATATGACCCTATGGCATGAGTATACAAGTCCATTCATTATGAACTGGCAATATGGCAATTCTGTTTTTGCCTCTTTAAACATGTTGCTGATTTTTACCAATGCACTCCGTTCCCACTTTGCGGTATCCATTTGGGCACTGGCAAGTAAATGAGCCCTCTGTATTGATGCACTCCTGACTGGGCTGGCAGTCATGTTCATCCCGTTCACACTCATCCACATCTGTGAGAGCATCAGAACAATTCACAGAGCAGGTTATATAAGCCACATTCGAGTTTACCTTTGTTTCTTACATATTTGCTGCTGCCCTGGTATTTTCTCACTGCAGCGGAGAGGCCATACTGATTTATGACTAACAGCTTGAAGGAATAAAGAAATGCTAACTGTGTGACTTTTTGCTGAGTGCTGAGTAATCCAACTGTGGGGTGCAGTAATGAGGGTTTAACTGCTGATAGCAGCTGGGAAATAGCTTAGCCCTCCAAATCCCCTCTACCTCCTGCAGACTACCCCCTTCCAAGTTTTGTGAAACTCCCAGACAACCTCTTTCTTACATACCACCTGTTTTTAAATTACTAGCTAAATTATCCTGGAACCCATAACGCACAATAAACAGAATCCTACACAAATACAACCCTAACTTTATGTGTAATTTCTTTTCTTTCATCCGTTCCATGTAAACGACATCAGCATGCAATTAAAAAAAACAGAGCCTTCACAATACACACACTCACACTCACTTCTACCACCTGTTCGCTAACACCCACATTGCAGTCCCCCTCCCCAAAATACACACATTTCTGAACATACTCACCCACGCAGCTGTCTCCATCTGCCTCATAGCCACTGGGACAGGAGTTGTAGGGCTCACTTGAGGTGTTGCCCACACCAGCAGGGATTTGGTTGGGTGGGTCTGGGGCAGGGATTACTGAGGCAGAGCGTGGGAGACACAAGTAGCCGCCATAATGATTGAAGCACTTCATCTCACCCTTACACGCCTCAGGGATAGTTTCACATTCATTTATGTCTGAGAGGGAAAAGGAATCAGAGTGTTGGACCATCACATTAATAACAGGAGTCTGTTTTTTTTTTCCATGTCAAAACAGTTCAGGTAAAGATGTATCATCCAGATGCATTAAGGTGATTTACCTTTGCAGTGTTGAGTTTGTGGATCCCAGTGATAACCATCTGTGCACTCCTGAAGTTTCAACAAATAAATAAGACTCAGAAATGCAAATTCTTACATATTATGTTTGAAGACATACTGTATGCTTATCAAGTAAACAGAGAACAGAAGAGTGGGAAGCGATTCCCTCCCTCCTTACCGTGTAGGTGTCACTTTCTGTGGGTGGCTGTGAAATAGCTTGGTGGAGGAGCACAGAAAAGCACACACACAAAAATGAAGCACACACGGGCCACATCTTCACACAGAGACACTTTCACCTGCCTCTTTGAAGCTCTGAGAAAATGAACAAGTAGCGTGTCAAACACAGACACAATCTGGCACACGCTACAGGGTCTTGGGTAAGGATGAGAACAACAAAAGTTCAGAATCAGAGAGCAGAATCTGGAGGACACAGAGAAACAGAGAGCACAAGATAATCAAATAAGTATCTTAATGTTTGAAAATTCTGACATTTAGTTTTTTCCTTTATGTTCATTCATCACAGATTTATTTGCAGCAGGTGATTTTCTTTTAATTTGTGTCTCCATTTAAATTGTGTCTCCAAGTGGTGTCTCCAGGATTGCCTTGTTTAATTGTTGCCACAGATTTCATATGTACTTTAAAGAACCATTAACATCTAAATTGGCCTTCTTCACATGGTCACCACGTATGTAGCAACCTGGTGGCTCCCTCTCGTGGCTGAACTAGAATTGCGCACAATTATTGACACCTATTTTACAGTTGCATGGCATCAGCATCTTTTACTTTTGTACATGTGAACACTTATTAACATTTAACCTGACTGTAAGTCTAACAGATTGCCTTTCATGCTCTCAGACATTTTTAGCTAGAACATGATACAAATTAAAAGAGTACTGAAAGAGCTCATTTAGGGTTTTAAACTTCACTTACTGTTCCTGGTAGGAGAGAGGCCTGAGATTTCTAAGTAAATCTGTCAGCTTGAATAAGTCCTGTATTTCAGGTCTCTTGCCTGGAGAATAAATAGAAAAGCAGCCAAATGCAGTACTTATAAAACATTTCTGTCTCTGGACTGTGTATAGTGCAGTGCAGTGAGCTGGTTTGTGCCAGAGAGAAAATAGCATGGGGAAAGATCATAACCACTGTCTTCCTGATGCATTAAAACACTCACACCAACCTGCAGATACACATGCAAAGAAAGAAGAAGTTGTCTGGACTCCAAAGCATGAATGTCTTTGTCAGACCTCGTGGTCACAGTTCTGAAGGCTTTGGCCTGTGCACTGGTATAGTAAAGCTGACTCAAAGTGATACACAGCTCGCCACAAGGCAACACGCACACGCAAACATGCATTCTGATTTTGTTACATCAGCCTCCAAATGAGATTGCTTTGCTTTGGCCCAAACCACATTATTTTGTTCATCCTGACTTACAGTACCCACAAGGAAAAATCAAACACAAACAAATCCTGTTAAACAATGAATGGACCAGCAAGTTTGATTTGTGATCGAATTATCTTTTACACTGTTCCTCTGACAGCCTGCTGTTGCTCGTGATTTCTCAAGTCGTGATTGCAATGTGCCTACAATAAAAGCTCTCCACATATTTGCACACAGTTTAAGCACAGCCCATGTTAATACTATGTTCCAAAAACCAACCATTCCTTCTAACACACACCTGTATGTGGTGAGGTAGATGGACACGTTTATGAGCTACCAAGGCAACCAGACATAAATCTCTTTGGAGTCATAAGAAGTTTTAGCTTTTAGATGGTTTTATAAAAATCATAATCTTCCACTAATCTATATGTTTCAGTGGCTGGTGGGAACAGCAAATGCATTCTCTCGCTCTCTCGCTCTCTCTCTCTCTCTCTCTCTCTCTCTCTCTCTCTCTCTCCATTTAGCCATTTAGATACAGAAAAAGGTGAGAAAATAACTACAGAATTAAATAGATAGAAACAAATGCACATTCAAGAATACATTCAAAAATAAACACTGCTGATGAATTTCATTGAACCCTGGGAATAAAAAAAGAACAGACTCTCTCTCTCTCTCACACACACACACACACACACACACACACACACACACACACACACACACACACACACACACACACACAGCCTCTACAGCAAGCATATTGTTTGAGAAAGCACAGAATCAGCTATGGTAGCAACCCAAGGGCAGGGCAGAACTGTGTAGTTGGACACTGGTCAGAGTATGTTTGGTGGTAAGAGCAATTTAGACTACTGTGGCGCGCCAAGTGTCCATTGGTTTTATGGAACGCCGCTACTGAGGATGTGGGCACAGCTCTACACTCGGGTCATCCGGACTGTGGCAGAGAATTCCCAGAGTCTCGCATCCTCAGGAAAGCCCCTTGAAGTTCACCACAGAGAGCAAGTAGACTTACCTGGCATGGCCCTTTCCTGGGTATTTTATACCTTATGATCTTGTTGACAATATATTAAAGTATTTTTTCTTTATTTCATTCATACTTATGAATTATAAACATATATTGGAGTATCTGGTACATAATAGCAAACACCTGTACATTTGAGCATACAGAGTCAGCCTCTAAGAATAAGGTCTAAGTCAGATGGATTTTACTGGTACACATTTGATGAACACTATATGTATAAAGACAAAGGATTTCTTCTGACATTTCTCTATATTTTGCACACAGACTCATCCTGTCTGGTGAAGTGTCTGTGCTCTGTTCTGTTCTGCTCAGCTGCCCAAGAAACTGATATTTTGTCATGTTGCTTAAAACAACCTCAGTGTGGATTT